>NC_048294.1:24301950-24496950 GCF_009762535.1 Notolabrus celidotus | reverse complement strand
CTGTTGCCGCTGGAGTCCAGCACGTCTGTATCAGCTGGAGTCCAGATCGTCCACAGCAGGAGGACGTCTACGGCAGCTCAGAGGAATCTACGAGACAATGGAGCTCAGGGACTCCAGAAAGGTCTATGGTTAGTAACTTTAATGGGACAGGGAGAGTTAAAGTAAGTGATGAAGGGGTTGGGGGGAAGAAGGTGAGCTAGGATCCCAGTGTCAGTGTGCCAGTTCCCCCGGCAGTCTAGGCCTATAGCAGCATGACAAAAGCTGGTCCAAGCCTGATCCAGCTTAACTATAAGCTTTATCAAAAAGGAAAGTTTTAAGTCTACTCTTAAAAGTGGAGAGGGTGTCTGCCTCCCGGACCCTGACTGGTAGATGATTCCAAAGGAGAGGGGCCTGATAACTGATACTTTTGGCTTTTAGGGGGGCAGGGCCTGCAATGCTGAATGTGTCTGATTGGTAGATTGACCGCAGTGTTTTTATTCCTCCCTCCGTCCACAATAACATCACACACATCTGTGATTCACTTGATTTCTCTTTCTTTCATTAGTTTTGATTTGTTCTATCTTTTTTGTATGTGTGTGTACTTTTCAAAAGAAGAAGCTGTGATTCTCTTGATTTAGCAGCTTGTAACAGTAGTCTTCTCTCAATGCGTCTCTCCCGGTGTTACGGTTTTAAAAGTGACCCTGTAAACTGGAGACCTTCAGCTGAACGTGTCAGTGTTTGTGGAGTTTACACAGCTGTTGAAACACAGAGGGAGTTCCTGGGAATGTAAACTAGTTTAGTTTTTATTAAGATTTCAAAATATCCTCATCAGATATTTAATGATGGTCTAAAGACGTTTATGAGGGATGCATCCGGCTGAGAGTCTCCAGTTAACAGGGTCGCTGTTTAAACCAAAACACCGGCCGATCTCTGCCACGGCTTTTTGAGTTCAAAAGGATTTTAAAGCCGTGTTGAAACGTCTTTGCTACTCGCGCTTATCTCCTCTCACGTGTTGATTCAGTGAATCCATCTGTGATGAAATATAGCACCATCTGAAACAGACCAGCTGAGCCTCTTCATGCTAACAGGCTAACTGTTGTGTTGCTCATAATGATACCTGCCTGTCCGTCTGCTTCTATGGTGTCATCTGTAATGAATGGCATTCCTCTTTGTTTTACTGTCCTCTACTGGTCTGGTGGTGTAGTGCATTTACTTTTTTTTCTCTCCATACGTCACTGGCCTGATTTGCACAATCAACCCGGGACTTCAGCCCGAGGTCGAAGCGCAGACAAGATGTCTTTGTCATTACACCAAAAACAAAATATTAACACTGTTTGATCACAGCATGTTTCCTTAGAACTCCAGCCTCACAGAATATCTAAAGTGACTGTGTTTGGAGACCAAAGGCTAAAAGAGCTGAGACTGAAATGTTCCTATGAACGCATGTTGACACAGCTGCTTCAAACTTCTGATACAGTTTTAAGAAAACCGTGTTACATCAATTAAGAAGGATATCTTTATTTAGGAGAGACAAGCTTTTTGAAATTGCAAAAATGCATGGTGATGCTTTTATGACCGTGGCTGTATGTAGATTAGCTCCACCTGAATATCACAGAGATCACTTCAACACCAATACAGACAGACTGAATAAAACATGGCCTTATGCTGCATTCATGTGCTCCAAGGATGGTCCCAGCTTACAAGCTGTAAAGTCAAAGTCGCAATGATGTGACAGAAACAACAAAGTACATGGAAGCTGTTGTAACAGGTGGGCTCCAGCGTTGTGTTTTTGAAAATAATTGTAACCCTTTTTGTCTGCACATCCAGCCGTAGTTGCCTCTCTACACTCCCCTGGGACTCTGCGTTGTGTTATTTTCCGGGATGTGGGGATGTGGTGCAGAGAGAAACATTGGACGCCAGGTTTCAGGATGTGGTTTAGACCAGCACATTTAATCCAAAAAAACACAAAAGCAACATCTGCAACACAAAACATTGCGTCCGCTGCAAAACCAAACAATCTCGCAACTATGGCGTTGCATGAGGGACAAAAGAGAAAACAGGAATTTCTCAATCTGGCTGAGATAAACAGCAAAACAGGGACACCTGGTGGCCTTTTTAGGCTACTACCTTAAATAATGATGCAGTGATACCTGGAATCTCTCCCCCGTTCATTTAGGCACAGACACAGATGAACACAACCGTTATGTTAATATTTCAGCTTGCTCCAGCTCGTACACAGTCTAAGTTTTTTGTACCAGGCTGTCATCATGTTTCTTTCTGCTCTAAAAGAAGACTTTTTAACATGAGTGTCAATGGAGATTCTTTTGCTTTTGGAGCCAGCCTTGAGTGTGGGGCGTCTGTGGCTCAATGATAGAGTCGGTCATCTCTCTCAGTCGGAAGGTCCCACCACCCACATGTCGAAGTGATCTTGGGCAAGACAACCTAACCCCAAACTGGCCCCAGCGTGTGAATACACTTATGTAAAAGTGCTTTGAGTGCTCAAAAGACTAGAAAAGTAACTCGTCCAACTGCAGTTTTTCACACTTCTGCACTGGCATCAGTTTTTAACACAGGAAGTCTCAGCTTGGGTGGGGAGTCCTTAAAGGTTGCAGTTGTTGAGCGGTCAAAGAGGAGTGTGTCTGTTGGATTGATCAATCGTCAACATCCAGACAAAGTGGTTTAACTACCAGGAGCTAATTCTACCTTTATCTGTATTTTAAAATCTCTTGTAAAATGTGATCAGGGTGGGATTAGTGTTTTTGTGTTGTGTGAAGCCTCATGGTTGAGCTGCTGTTGTCTTCTGTCTGTTCTGACTGGTTTAACTTTGGGAGTTACTTCTTTTGGTTAATGTGCCATATTTTGAGTCAGTTAGCATTTATTTGTTGTTCTGGTGTATGTTAACATAGTTTTTCACTTTGCTGTCCATGATAATTCAAATTTATTAAGAGTTATAGATGATTTCAGTCACAGAGAACTTTGCTTTGAGGGGAGGCTTTCTGTTTATACCTATAGTCTGTGCTCTTACTTCCCAAACAAATGAGTAGCAGTGATGGGGGTATTGTGGTTCCTTTTTGAAATCATAAATAATTAAAATATATGCATTGCTAAGGTTATTTTGATATCATACCCACACAAAGAATGAGAGGTAGCATTTTAGACTCCCCCTGCTGGATTTAATGCAAACCGCTCCTCTGATAGTGTTTCTGTGTCCATGAGTATCTAAATCCTGTGGAGTCAGAGCAAAGCAACATCTTTGAGACATGTCACACTGTTGTGCTTTTTCGTTGCGTTACTTCCTTTCTGTTACGTGTGTCTCTGCACGAGGAGCAGCTAAACGTGTTGTAACAGGTAACAGTTGCATTACAGGAGCCTTTTGAACTTTTACTTTGTTTAAAAACTCAGAGCTCCTCTTTTCTTATCAAGGTGGGGGTGACAGGGCCGGACTGATAAGGACTGACTCAAATTCACTTTGATAAAACTTTGAATACCGGTGTGCGCTTGAGTATAACCTTGGAAAAGCAAGTTGTAGATATACTGTATAATTCATACTAGGGATGTAAATTTCAAGTATTTTCTGTGATTGATCTTTGGAAATGTTAACGATCAATTATTGATTAATCATTAAAACGTGGTAACACTTTATATTAACTACACACTTTTAAGCATTAATTAAGCATTAATTAATGCTTTTTAATTAAGCATTAATTAATGCTTAACTCATCATCTGTAAAGCATTGTTCATACATTAATACTCATTTATATATCATGTACAAACACAGTTATAAATGTTTTATTATTCATGAATATGACTCTCTATAATGTGTTAACTAACTCTTTGTTCAAACTTTATAAATGATGGATCCACCAAATACAAATGAGCTATTATGGTCATTATAAACCAGTTATAAACACATTTACAGGTTATGATTCTAACATTTAGTAAGGGTTAGTGAACACCTTATTACATAGCAAATTATGATTAATTAAGGTAGTCACAAAGGACTTATAAGCTGTTTGTTCATGGTTTTGTGAGCTGATCTAAAGTGAGGACTTTTTATGCTTTACAAAGAATTCATTAATGAGATTTAAGACCAGCAGCACCTTAAAACACAGAATCCAAGTTATTGTTCAGTTTTGCAGCTGCACTTTAACTTGTGTTTACAAATGGTTTTATACAGACAAAGTTTAAATGTTACTGTGTCTTTTTATATATTTGATATGTCATATTTTATTTGAGTTTTTCCACCGTGAGCACTTTAAGTTTGAGAGATTTTCTTTTTCAGATGCAGAGTATTAGTAGTAAGTTCACATTTCCATTTAATAAATACAAGTTTAAGTCCATGTGTTGTGCCTGTTTCCTTATTCTGTTGAATCAATATCTGTGACTTCTGTGTTTTAAGGTGCTGCTGGTCTTAAATCTCATTAATGAATTCTTTGTAAAGCATAAAAAGTCCTCACTTTAGATCAGCTCACAAAACTATGAACAAGCAGCTTATAAGTCCTTTGTGACTACCTTAATTAATCATAATTTGCTATGTAATAAGGTGTTCACTAACCCTTACTAAATGTTAGAATCATAACCTGTAAATGTGTTTATAACTGCTATATTATAATGACCATAATAGCTTATTTGTAATTGGTGAATCCATAATTTATAAAGTATGAACAAAGAGTTAGTTAACACATTATAGAGAGTCATATTCATGAATAATAAGACATTTATAACTGTGTTTGTACATGATATATAAATGAGTATTAATGTATGAACAATGCTTTACAGATGATGAGTTAAGTATTAATTAATGCTTAATTAATGCTTAACTAATGCTTAAAAGTGTGTAGTTAATATAAAGTGTTACCAAAAACGTTTTCCATAACAAAAACAATGCAAAATGTGTTTTTTCCCCTGAATCAAATTTTCCTTCACGTCACAATGTATATAACTGAAGGTATTAAATATCTACGGATCATACTGAGGTGTATAAAATGTTAAACACGCTGAATATCAACATGTGGAGCAGGCTCATGATCTCTGCAGACACACAGTCATATAAAGTGAAGGCTCAGACTTCAACAAGGGAACTGAACAGAAACATATTTCAGACTCACAGTGTTCAGTTTTCTGTCTACTCGTTCTTATTGAGAAAAATAAACATGTGAATGTGGTCAGGTGTCAGCTGGGAGCGCAACCGGGTCAGAATGAGTCCGGCGCAAGGGAAAAAAAGCACTAGGGAGACCTGTCACTCAGCCGCAGCCCCCAGCTGAGAGTCTCCGCCTTCTTTATCCTATCGTTAGAACGGCATCAAATACTGAACGCATAATACTTCAAAAATGGAATCAAATTCAGTTCTAATATTTCAAATATATATAATAGTATGTAAATGTGACTGAGTCAGCAAGATATCATTGATCATGATTCAGGGGATGGCAACTAAAAATTTGAGTTAACACATTTTTTGGGTCAAATTTCCAATATTTGTTGCTTCTCTTCTCTCCCAGCAGAAGCCATCTCTCTCTACTCTTTATGATCTAACCTTTATTCCCCTAAATACACACGCATGGATTGTTTGTCCTGAATGTACTCGGGTCAAGCGTATGTACTGTTGATAAAACTCTGGCCTCTGATTGGCTCCTCCTGCTCCAAGCACACATGTGATTGGATCATGTGACTACTTGAAGCTCCTCTTAAAAGTTACAGCTGCACTTCACTGTGAGTAAAAGTAACATGGATGTTAATAAGTCTGTGATTTTGGAAAAGATCTCATGGTCAATCTCATGATGTAACGATGCATACAAGCCTTGATCTGCACAATAACTTCTGAAGTGAGCTACTGTAAACTAAGCAGACTCGTGTTGATACATGCAGCAACAGAGTCGGCAAAAGAGGACACTGTGTTGAGCCACTTTCTAATAACTGAAGGCTTTTTAGCCGTGGATGTAGTGTAACTTGGCATACTAATGTTTCTTGTACAATCTTGCGCCACATGACTACATGCTTTTATCTTTCCTGATACCTCCAGCGTGCTGTTGCTCTCAGGTCTGTGACTCTACAGAGGCAGAGCAGAGGAGGGGAAGGCTGCAGCTCACTGATATGACTGTTGAACTGTGACTCGTGTAGTTATTGTAATCACCAATGCTCGCTTTATTTTCCCTCCGCTGTGTGACCTTGCTGCTTCCCCCGTCGCTCCCGTTCCCTGCCACTCCCGTCTCACACTCTAACACACTCTGTCTCAGTTTGGCCTCTCGCCCAGTCCTGCCTGAAGTTTCCACATCCACCAGATTGTAAAGTTTGTGCATTGAAGTAGCCCATGAACACATGGGATTTAAAAAAAGCAGGGTTATTCAGTGAAGTTTAAGAAGAGATGTCTGGATATGAGCAGTTGGTAAAGTGTATTATGAGAATAAAGTGTAGTATTTATGTATGCATGTAAGAATTGATGTATGTACGAACATTTGTTTGTTTGTAGGTATGTATACATTTATATATGTTGTACAGTATGTATGTTTATATGTATGTATGCATGCATGTATATATTTATATATGTACGTACAGTATGTATGTATGCTTGCATGTGTGTATGTATTTACAGTTTGTATGTATGAATGTATGCATGTATGTATGAATGTACTTATGTATGTATGTATATTTGTATGTATGTATGTATGTTTGTATGTATGCATGCATGCATGTATGTATCTATGTGCCTTCAGCTAGTATGTATGTAAAAATCTATGAATAAATGTATGCATGTATGTGCGTATGTACTGTATGTACATTTTGTATGTATGTATGTATGTATGTATGTATGTATGTATGTATGTATGTATGTATGTATGTATGTATGTATGTATGTACATACTGTATGTATGTACTTAAAGTTTGTATGTATGCATGTACGTACAGTTTGAATGCATGTATGAATATATGTACAGTTTGTATGTATGAATGTATGAATGTATGCATGTATGTATGTATGTATGTATAAACATACAGGTTGTATGTATGCATGTATGTACACTTTTATGTATGTTGTATGTATGTACAGTATATGTGTTTGTACTGTATGTGTGTATATATATATATATATATATATATATATATATATATATATATACATATATAAACTGTATGTATATATGTATGTATGTATGTATGTATGTCTATGTGTGTGTGTGTGTGTGTGTGTGTGTGTGTGTGTGTGTGTGTGTGTGTGTGTGTGTGTGTGTGCGTGTGTGTGTACGTATATATGTGTGTGTACTAATGTTAGTAGTTAGTTCCAGTTGCTCAATGAGTTATGGTCATTTTTTAAATGTACATTTTTTTGGCCTGTTATGTCTTTATTTTGAGAGGATAGAACAGTGAACCCAGCAGGAGAGAAAGGAAGGAGTGAGAAATAGAAAAGGGGGAATCAAACCTTGACTGCCCACTTGACGTATAGCCTCTTGCAACACAACCACTAGGCTCAACCAGCACCTTTCATACATCTTTCTTTCTATGTGTGGGAATTTGCTTACCTCTTGGCAGCAAATGAGGAAGCAAGAGTGGCGTAAGCACTGAAAGAGACTTCAGAGAGTAGATCATTAGCTGCACAGAGAGGTCTGTTCAGAGACATGAAATAAAGCTATAACATTGTTGGATGAGTGATGATGGGACAGGATGGCCCTTTTGGTCTCCACACACTGTATACTACACTGCTCTGTGAAGATGTAAGAAACTGTTTGGACTAATAAAAAACTAGACCAACATCTGATGTGAGCCTCCCAATTACACCAAATCTGTCGACACAGACTGAGCCAGTTTCAGTCATCATAATCCTTCAGGCTTTAGATTCTTCCTATTATGATGCCAAACTATTCTCAATCCCAATCCAACTCATTGTAAAGGGACCACATGGGACACAAATAATGATTAACACCAATGGACTTTGTTCTTAATTCAGTTACCTGTATGCTCAGTATAGTGGACTTTGGCCTTGCAGGCTCAGGGCTGTGTCAAACATAAGCTCTGTGGAGACACAGTGGATCACACAGTGTGCTGGCTCACTCAGGGCCTGGAGCTTTAAACTAACTTTTGGATTTTGATAGGCAACAAACAGGTGAGGCATTTGATTAACTTTGAATTGAAGATTTTAGCATTACGTCCTGTATTAAACAGCTCAAAGTAAACATCACACATTAAAGCCTCTGGACTACAACGTATGTACTTTTCAGAGGATAATATTCCAATATGACAGCTATGTTAATGATCATTTATTTAAAGAAACATGCACATCTTATTAAGTGTTGTCATTGAAAAGTAATATTACCCTTGTAGGACTTGGCAGCACTCGTCAAGTATAAAATAAACATGCAATCTTTCCATCAGATGGGACTGTTAACTTGGCTCAAATTATACAGGTTGTTTTAAACTAAAATATTATATCCAAGTTAACTTGAAAATTGAGTTTAAGTAGCTTGTTGTATATAAATGAGGTAATCTGTATTACTCACCTCAACTCACCTCACCTCACCTCACCTCACCTCAACTCAACTTTATTTATACATCACCTTTCATACATACAAACATGCAGCCTAAAGTGCTTCACAAAATAACAGTCAGAAAACAACAGCAGTAGTAAAATTATAAAAGGCAGGATTACAAATAAAATACTTAAAAATAAAATAAAATAAATACAGTAAAAGTAATAAAAAATAAGTAAGAGTGGAAAGAAAAGTTAAAAATAAGGTAGCGTTGACAAGATCAGAATTAGAGTTGTAGTTCAGATCATTTTAAAAAGACCTGGGGTCCTTTTATGTCATTTGTAAATTCTATTCCCTCTCTTGAGGACTAATGTGGTCTATATCTCATGGGCCAAGTTGTGGAAACTCATTTCAAGATTTTGTTGGTAAGAAATAAGTAAGAACATTTTCATTGTATCCATTTATTTATGTATTTATTACTATTATTTTTGTTTGTTTGTTTGTTTGTTTTTTCTGTTGTTTATTTTGTGTATCATATCTTCTTTCTGATTCGTGAGTCCTTCCTGTTTTCTTATTTTTAAGATAACATTTCAAAACACGTTGGATTGGACTCTAGTGGTTGTCATTGTATGAGGCTTTCTTGTTTGTCTGTAGAAATATAAAACTGGGTAACATGCACTTTTTGAATCATGTATACAGCAGAAAAACCTAATAAAAAAAAATATATATAAAAAAATAGAATTGGAGTTGTAAAGGAGAACCTATAAATAAAATTAATAGATAAACAAAAGCCACTTATAAGTTATTTTTGAGGTGCTTGCTGTTTAGCTTCGGATTTTCACCATTTTAAACCACAACAACAAAAAGAAGGTATGAGCTAGTGGCGCCGCCCCACCACATTACCTTCAATAAGACATGAAAAAAGTTGAATTGTAATTAAATAATAAAATAATATTTTGAACTGTATGTATAAATATTTTAAGATGAGCAAGATAAATATTATACAGTTAATGATGAGTAAAGTTGTTGTGTTTATCTGTGTTGTCTGGTTGGTGACGTGTTTTCTCCCTGGGCGCAGAAACCTTTGGCCATAGACTCTCGCCATAGTTGTACAAGCACAGTAGCTCCTCTTCAATACAACAGATAGGACCATGTCTGGGCGCACCTTCCCTGCGCCCAGAGCTGAATGCAGCTGTACGGGGCCGCTGATCCAAGGTCGAGCCGCTGGAGTTGGAGACGATCGGACAGAGATGCAGAATGGAGAAAGAGAAATTAAATAATTCAGTGAAATCACTCAAGACATCAACTTTTGAGAGGAGAACGTACCAGGAGAGAAAGAGCGCGGACCTGATCAGCCCAACATCACCATTAATCACCGGTCCAAAGGCAGAGGGAGACAATACACCCGGTCTTCTTCCAGGGCCTGTTTTAGCATCAAGGCTTGGCTGACTGCATGTAGTGAGGCTAATGCTTTATTCTGCTTTCCCTGCCTCCTTTTTCAAACGTTAGGATCTCACCCATGATGGATTAAGACAGGTATTACTGATTTGAAGCACTTTTTAGATGTGATACCTTAGTACATGTTTGCTTGCTTTTTGGTATATGTCTATTTTGGAGTTATAGCCCCCCCCTGGAGAAAACTCCTCTAGCCGCCACTGGTATTAGATATAGAGGGGTTCAACAGATGAACTATTACCAAAACGATCTCTCACCACTCTTTGTTCTGTCTCTTACAGGAAATGTCCAGGATGCTCCCAGTACTCCTGACGGGTCTATGCCTGCTGTTGCTCAGGCCCACTTGTTGCAGTTGCAGCAATATTCTGGTATTACCCGTTGATGGCAGCCATTGGATCAACATGGAGTTAATCCTGCGTGAGCTGCACTCCAGAGGCCACAACATCACCGTGATGCACTCTGATAAGAGCTGGTACATCCCTAATAACTCTTCCATATTCACTTCTATTCACATCGACATGCTGCACGATGACGACAGGGATTTCTACAATAGAATGCTTTTAAATTATATAGAATGCCGCAAGTCATCAACCTTCATGCGCACCTTTTGTCAAAACAACTTAATCGGATCCATGTTGGATCAAGGCCACAGGCTCCTCGCTGAAAACACTGCCAAAATGTTAGATGACCTTGATCTCATGAAGAAGCTCCAAGACGCCAAGTTTGACCTGATGCTCACAGACCCTGGCTTGCCAGCAGGGGTTTTTGTGGGTCGTTACCTCAAGCTGCCGATGGTTTTTAATGTGCGCTGGATCAATACTGGAGAGGCCCATTTCACCATAGCTCCCTCTCCTCTGTCCTATGTACCAGTGCCCGGAAGTGAACTTCACGATGAAATGGACTTCCTGGATAGGATCAAGAATATGTTACATTATTTCCAAAACTTGGCTCAACAGCACTTCATCATAAACCCTTATTACTCAGACCTGCTTCAGCGTCACTTCCCCCCTGGAACTGACATGTTGTCTCTGCAGCTTTCAGCTGATCTCTGGCTGGTAAGAACAGATTTCGTCTTTGAGTTCCCTCGCCCCACAATGCCCAATGTGGTCTACATAGCAGGATTCCAGTGCAAAAAGGCCCGTCCCCTCCCTGCTGATCTGGAGGCCTTCGTGCAGAGCTCTGGGGAGCATGGGGTGGTAATCATGTCTCTGGGGACGCTGGTGTCGGCTCTGTCTCGTGAGGTCACGGAGGCCATCGCTGCTGCTTTTGCTCGCCTCCCTCAGAAGGTGGTGTGGAAGTTTGTTGGTGAAAAGCCTTCATCTTTGGGGAATAACACACTCTTGGTGAAATGGCTACCTCAGAATGACCTCCTTGGACACCCCAAGACTCGTGCCTTCGTAGCCCATGGTGGCACTAATGGCATATATGAGGCCATTTACCATGGCGTTCCAGTTGTGGGCATCCCCTTCCTCTTTGACCAGTTTGAGAATGTCATCCGGCTGAAAGTGCGCGGGGCAGCCCGGATGGTGGAGGCAGGATCACTCACAGAAGATGAGTTTGTGGAGGCTTTGAAAGACGTCATCGAGACTCCTTCATATCGTAACAACATGAAGCGTCTTTCACTGCTGCACCAGGACCTCCCTATGTCCCCCATGGACACCGCCATCTTTTGGATTGAGTACGTCATCAGACACAAGGGAGCCGCCCATCTTCAGGCTGCAGGTTTTAGTCTACCTTGGTACTCGTACTTCTGTCTGGATGTGGCCGTTTTCTTCTTAGTCATTATTGTAGCCTTTGTCTGGGCTTCAGTTTCAGTCTGCAGGATTCTCTGCTGCCGGAAGTCCAGGAGAAAGACGAAAGCTGAGTAATCGTTCTTCCACAGAAAAATGTGCCACAGAACTGTAGATGGAAAAGTCTGGTTTGTGGGAAATGTCAGGAACATTCATGAAGAAGAAAAAAATCAAAACATCAGAAGAAGACTTTGAAAGCTTTCAAAAGACTTTCAAAAGACCAATGTTTGACATCTAAAGACAATGTTTCAGCAAGTCACAGGGTTCTTAATCACAGATTAAAGATTTTGCAAAGACTGGAGTTCCTGCAGGATCACTAACTAGGGGACTAGTCAATTCATAACCCTATTTTGGACAGTAGTTAGCAAACAAGCTAGCCCTAACCTTGCACTGGAGATTTTAATGGCTACAACAATTCTCTCCACTTCTTGCCCTTCCTTCTCCGCTCTACTGGTATAATGGGAGGACACGTCAAAGAAGCATTCTTGACTCTTAACAACTCCCCCAGTTTCTCCTCCTTTTCCACACTCCAGGGAAACCACACACTCTCTCGCCTCCTGGTTTTAAGGCTAGCATCAGCGGACTTTGGCATAATAAAGTCAAGATTAGCATTCCATAAAACTTCTGTGAGGATCTCTTTTTCTGCGTTGATCTTCATGGCCTCAGAGGACAAAGGAGTATGTCTTATGACTCTGCTGATTTTGATCTGTGAGCCTCTCAGCTATTTAAAGAGCCTGTGAATGTAGCTTGTGACCACATTTATGAATATAGAGAGAGTTCTAACTGTTTCACAACTGATGAGATAATACTATACAACGTGTAACAGTAAAAGTGAATTGTGATATTACAGTTCCATTACCTTTCATTTACCTTTGCAAAGGATTGACGTTTTACATCTCTTCTGCTCTTTCTGTGCGCATACTTTTGCAATTCTTAATTTTTTTTCACTGCTTGTTGGTGAGAGCTTTTTAGACTCTGATCCGGACTACAGTCCTGAGCAAAGCACCTCATCAGGTCAGAGGGGACAGGCCCGAGGACGAGCGAGAGGGGCAGTAAATAGAGTCAGGGGAAGCAGAGGCAGGAGACGGGGACTCGGAGGAGTGCACGCCGGGGAAATGCACGAGCAGGAGGAGGGCAGAACGGCTGGACGGGATTTGATTGATTTAAAATTTGGGGAGCCAAAAAACGGTGATTGGTTAGTGTTTTCCCAGGTTTACTCCGGCTGTAGATAGCAGCTTTTTTTCACTCTTTTTTAGGAACACATCATGTAATGATTGCCATCAGGACATAAAGATCATTTTAACCAGTATGACAAAAAGTGTATCTAAATCTGATTACCAACCCCAGCTTTAATTCTGGTTTTGCCCCCAGCTGATATTATTCATCCTCACCCAGATCCACTGATTAGTTTTTACTGCTTCATCTGACATTTCCTCTGCACTCAATTCTATCCTCACACTCCCAGTTCTCCCAGTAGTGAGATAGCTGATTGTGCTACAAACCCTCTACATCCTACTTCTACTGGACAAACCCAAACAGTAGGAAGGGCATCTCTTGTTCTTGTGCAAGAGCAGGCTCTGAGGGCCGAGTCGTGAGCGGCACATCACTAGCAGACTGGTGAAACAGACCTAAGGGGCACAGCTCTGTGGCAGTAGGGTGGAACATGTCTCAGGGGAGTTGTCAGTACATTAGATGGAGTCTTGGATAATTTAATAAATCAAAATTGTGACATTTTAAAGGAAACAAAGTCAGTGATTCAACCCTCCTCCCTTTGAAACCATGTTTTAAAAATACTGCCTAGCACCCATTGTGTAAATGTACCCATTCTTCCTCCAAACAATTTCAATTGTGTTATGATTTTTCCTCCCGGTGGTGCCTGAGCAAAGTTCACCCTGGGTAAATTGTACCCTGTAGCTGGCTGTAAACAGTAAAAATAAATAAGCCACATTCACTTTGAGGGTGGAACTGCATCTCTGCGATGATTCTGCTCTCTCCTGTTATTATGCTTGTATGGAGTCATGCTTTTTCTTGGGACAACACATGGTGCAGTGGTATAGCGGTGGGGGGAGTCTTTTATTTATTTTATTGGCATCTAGATTTGCCTGACAAGGTGGACAATTGTGGTTTGTAGTCTTTCTTTCAAACATCACAGCAGTGGTAGTGGTTTAAAAAAGTCACATATGGCTTTGTTTGGGAATGGAGAGGGAGGCAGGGATAGTTCCGTTCTCCACCCACATACCCCGGGGACACACGAGGAGGTATTCTGAACTCTACTGAATCCAATTTTCCAGCCCAAGTTTACATTTTTAAGAGAATAATTTTACCTGTGCAATCACACTTAAACTCTAACTGAAGTTATAATACTTCAAAAACAGGCCTGGCAAAAATGATTCATAGACGTTGGAGAAAACGACATAAACTATATATTATTATGTCACATTTTTGCACTAACAGTCTTGTCCTTAAACAAAATATTACATTTTCCTGGTCTGTTAGAAAGCATGGTTTCAGTGTAGTGTTAATGTGTTTAATGGCATGTAGCCAGTAGCCTGTAATCCAAAGGGCATTAGTGGACACCCTCCATCAGTTCCTCCCCTCACAGCCCCTGTCCACCTTCATCATCCTGTCTGCAGCTGGAGTTCGACTGACACAGAGAAAGGGAGAGTGTATGTTTTTGTTCTGGGCAGAAAGGCGTTCTCCCGCCTCAGGATGTTGCCTTTAAAGCTGAAGAAGTGGGTTTCCTGTGGAGGAAACGATCACAGAATAGACAAGGCTCAGGCGAGACACCGTGTTCCCAAGATTTTCTGAGTGCAGGTCACCCAGCTGCAGAGCGTGCAGCAGTCAGCCTGCCTGTCCTGAGAGGTGAGTGAAGTGTCTAAGTTAGAGTTGAATGGTTTGATTCTTCATGCAGCTGCTGATACTGAACCTTCTGTGATTGCTCTGGCTGTTCCTTGCAGGTGATTGTTTCCACAGATGGATCCTGGATGAACTCTTCTGCTGTAGAATTCATTCATCGAATTCAAACAATGGACAGATGACTAAGACTCATCAAACTAAGAAGAACTGAAACTCTTCATCTTTCTCAATGAGTTAAAGAATGAGTGTTTATGCACCAAGTCCTCATCCTGCAAACATCAATCCAACCTTTGCAGATCGTCCGCTCTAGTTTCTCATGTGAGGTGCCTGACCAACAGAGACATGCCCAATGACAGCTGCAACCTCCCCTTGGACACAGACACTCTCGGGCTGACGTGTATCTACAGCCTGATCTTCTCCTTGGGTCTTCCCAGCAACTTGTTGTCACTCTGGGGACTGTACCACCTGGGTCGCTCAGGCGGGGGAGGCTGCCAGCTGGTCTACATCCTCAACCTGCTTCTTTCAGACCTGCTCCAGCTGCTCACACTGCCACTGTGGATCCTTTATCTCCAAGGCGGGCATCGCTGGCCGTATGGACAGCTCACCTGTGAGCTGGTGGGCTACGTGTTTCACGTAAACATCTATGCCAGCGTCATGTTCCTGTGTCTGATAGCACTGGATCGGTGCCTGGCTATTGTGTACCCGTTGAGCAGCCGCAGGGTGCGGTCTGTCAGGGTGGCAGCAGTGTCTGGGGTGGCGGTCTGGACCCTCACCTTCCTGTTCTGCCTGAGTGGGCTGCTTCCGACAGTTTTTGACCCTGATCGGCTTCTGTGTCTGGAGCAGTACCCTGTCAGCCCTTCATACGCTCGCTTCAAGATCACCACAGTGGCCCTTGGGTTTCTGCTGCCATGCAGCATACTAGGGTGAGTAGACCTTGAGATCTCTGTCACCATAATGCTGCTGGATCTTACAATTGATGTACATTACAAGTAAAAAGTTTGGAAACACCTTCTCATTCAAGGGTTTGTATTTATTGTAATGATTATAAACACTGTAGATTAATACTGAAGACATCAACACTATGAAAGAACATATATGGAATTATTGAATGAACCAAAAAGTGTTAAACAAAGCAGAATCTGTTTTATATTTTAGATTCTGTAAAGTAGCCCCCTTTTTCCTTCATGACAGCTTTGCACACTCTTGGTATTCTCTCAGTCTGCTTCATGAAGTGGTCTCCTGGAATGGTTTCTAATTAACATGAGCCTTGTCAAGAGTTCATTTGTAGAATGACTTGCCTTCTTAATGTGTTTGAGACCATCAGTTGTGTTGTTCAGAGGCAGGGTTAGTACACAATGGATAGTCCTATTTGACTACTGTTGTAATCCAGATTATGGCAAAACCAGATTATTTCATAGTTTTGATGTCTTCAGTATTAATCTACAATGTTGAAAATAATTAAAATAAATAAAAACCATTGAATGAGAAGGTGTGTCCAAACTTTTGACTGGTAGTTTATATTTAACATGTGTGTACAAACCTTTGACTTCATGGTCAAATTTGAAACACACCTCATATTAAAATCAAACATGTAACTCATTATGAAAATGAACCCGGTATTAGCATGCATCCTGAATGATCTGATCACATGTTGAAAGATTTCAAGGGAAAAGCACACAAGACACAGTCACGACACAGATGCTTTCACTCTGACCATATATGGAGACAATTTTGTTTCCAGCAGTGTGGATACCTTTGTGTTTCAGGCTACACTGACTGACCACTTAGTCTTTCTAACCAGGCTAATGATGGGAATGAGTGACAGAGTGCTTGCCAGATTCAGTAAAATCTTTTGATATGGTACCACTCCTCTGGTTTTGTCAATTCTCGTGTGATACCACTAATGTAGAAACATGACTAATGCATTACAACAGTGTGTTCACTGCAAAAACTCAAACTAAACAAGTGTTTTGTCTTATTTCTAGTATAAAATGTCTTAGATCTCACTTCAGTCACATTCACCTGAAAAGCTCAGATAAATGTCTGATTTCAAGACATTAAAAGCAAAGAATAAGAGTAACAGTAGTCTTCTCTCAGCCCACCGTGAATGTGTCTCTCCCGGTGTTCCGGTTTTAAAAGTGACCCTGTAAACTGGAGACCTTCAGCTGAACGTGTCAGTGTTTGTGGAGTTTACACAGCTGTTGAAACACAGAGGGAGTTCCTGGGAATGCAAACTAGTTTAGTTTTTATTAAGATTTCAAAATATCCTCATCAGATATTTAATGATCGTCTAAAGACGTTTATGAGGGATGCATCCGGCTGAAAGTCTCCAGTTAACAGGGTCGCTGTTTAAACCAAAACACCGGCCGATCTCTGTCACGGCTTTTTGAGTTCAAAAGGATTTTAAAGCTGTGTTGAAACGTCTTTGCTACTCGCGCTTATCTCCTCTCACGTGTTGATTCAGTGAATCCATCTGTGATGAAATATAGCACCATCTAAAACAGCACCAGCTGAGTCTCTTCATGCTAACAGGCTAACTGTTGTGTTGCTCATAATGATACCTGCCTGTCCGTCTGCTTCTATGGGGTCATCTGTGATGAATGGCATTCCTCTTTTTTTTTTCTCCATACATCAGTGGCCTGATTTGCACAATCTACCCGGGACTTCAGCCTGCGGTCTAAACGCAGACAACAATGGGGGCAGAGGAACCTTTTAGTTCAGGGTACAGTAGTTCTAGGGGCTAAAAGACCCTGGAACTCTTGGTCGAAATGCACCTTTTCCTAAAATATTTTAGGTTTCCTCTTACATATTTTTTTGATTTTGTCCAGCACATGTAAAAGTCATGTTTTCTAGCCAAAAAAGTCACCCTTTCCTCTACACTGTAAACCCGAACAAGTTGAAATGACTCAAAATGTTTGTGGTAACTGATTACAGAAGAGTTTTTAAGCAGCAGAAATACAATTTTTGAGTATCACTGAAATTATAAAATACCATTTCAGTTTACTCAGTTGTTTTCTTTCTTTTTTTGAATTTTCAAGTTTCCCCAACTCAAATGTATTAGTTACATTTTTATACTTTTAATTCACACATACTAGATGAGACTGAGTCCATGTCATGGTTTGGTTAGTTTAGTTCTTGTGTTTCATGACTTGGTTCCTCCCTGTGTTTATTCTGTATTAGTTATCCTTTGTCTCTCTTGAGTGTTTAGTGATCCATGTCTCTTGTTGTTTTTTCTTCGTCTAGTTTTGTGTTTCCTGTTTTTTTTTTGTAGATCTGAATCCTTGTGTCTCCAGTTTAGTTTTACGTCATGCACTTGTGTGTTTCCCTCCTCTTTGATTCCCCTCATTAGTTTCACCTGTGTCCTGTGTTCACACCTGTGTTGATTACTCTCCTCGACTCCAAACCCACCCACAATCCTAAGGTTAAGAACACAATATATGCAACAATGATAATAATAAAAATAAAAATAAAATAAATAAATAAATGAAAAATAAAAAAGAAGTTGTTGAACGAACTGAGGAAACGCTCTGATGATATCTTAATGAGGAAACACTGGAGGAAACACAGGATGTTAAAACTATGATGGGGAAATGAAGCTTTGCGAACCACTAGTTTGACTCGTCTAGATGGCGCTCTTGGTTTAAAAATGAAGGCTCAATGAATGGCAATTCAGTGTGCTTTCAACCCTTTGTTGAACAGAGAGCGCCATCTAGAGGAGTCAAAAAATACAACTAGTGGTTCGCGAAGCTTCATTTCCTCATCACTAGTTAAGACTCAACACAAGAAATGAAACTCACCAAAATAAAATACATTTCTATGATAATAAAACACTAAAATATTAAACCATTAAAAGAAAAAAAGATGCAACCTACACTTAAAATAAATAAAATAAGATAAAAAGTGACTAAAATTTGAACTAGAAAATAAATAAATAAATAATTAAAAAAAGTAAAATAAAAAGTGACTAAAATTTGAACTAGATAACAAATAAATAAATAAATAGATAAATACATAAATAAATAAGGTAAGGTGAAATAAAACTGTCTTAAGAATAAAACTCAGTTAAAAGTTTGCTTTTTACATATCTTATTTTTTTAATTTAACCTTATTTTCCTTGTTTTCCTCTAAAGCTCTCTCTCTCTCTCTCTCTCTCTCTCTCTCTCTCTCTCTCTCTCTCTCTCTCTCTCTCTCTCTCTCTCTCTCTCTCTCTCTCTCTCTCTCTCTCTCTCTCTCTTATAGCTTTATTGGCATGAAAGTTCAAACAATATTGCCAAAGCATAAACAAAATCATTTCTACAATATATATAATCACAATAAATTAACAAGAATTAATATCAAATAATCTCTCTCTCTCTCTCTCTCTCTCTCTCTCTCTCTCTCTCTCTCTCTCTCTCAATTCAATTCAATTCAATTCAAAGGGCTTTATTAGCATGGAAAACATACGTAATCATTGCTAAAGCTTAAAAAGAAATAAAACACAAAATTACAAACAATTACAGAATAATAATTTTCAATGTTAAACTAACAGAGCTGTATAGAAGAAAGAAAATATATGAATAATAAAGATAATAATGATAATAAAAATAAAAATAACAATAATAATACTAACAACAACAAAAATAATAATTACAACAGTAATACTAATAAGATGTAGATGATACAGATGACTATAGATTATTTACAGAAATGTAAAATTAAAATATAAAGATTTAAAGAGAGATAGAAGGAAAGATGTACAGCTCTGTGATGTGTGTGTGTACAGGCCTGTGATGTGTGTGTGTACAGCTCTGTGATGTGTGTGTACAGGTCTGTGATGTGTGTATGTACAGCTCTGTGATGTGTGTGTGTACAGCTCTGTGATGTGTGTGTGTACAGGCCTGTGATGTGTGTGTGTACAGCTCTGTGATGTGTGTGTGTACAGGTCTGTGATGTGTGTGTGTACAGGTCTGTGGTGTGTGTGTACAGGTCTGTGATGTGTGTATATACAGGTCTCTCTCTCTCTTTACTGTGCATATCTGTATCACATTTTTTATCAGTTGATGTTTTTCATAAATCAGTTTTGATTGCACGCATTGAAAGCAGAGAGGTGAATTGCTTTCACAAGCGGTCACCTGGTGTTCACAGGGTCAAAGTCAACTTACAGAGAGCAGACTTGTGTACACAAAGAGAAACCTTTGACACACTTGGTGCTGTAGCAGAGGAAAACAAACCTTCAGTGATCCTGTCCTGTCCATTGTGTGACTAAGGCTCATTATTCTCATGGTCTCCTCTGCTCTCTCCCTCAGATACACCTCTGCCCACATTGGGGTGACACTCCGACGATCTCCTTCCCTCTCTGTCCACGAACGGAACAAAATCGTGGGCATCCTCGTCGTGATCACCGTCAACTTCATGGTTGTGTTCGGGCCGTACCACCTCGTGTGTGGATACAGATTTGTGTCCCTGCTGCTGGCCGATGAGCCGTGTGGATTAGAGCGCTCCATCTTTCTCATCTATCGGCTTTGCTACGGTCTGACTAGCCTCAACACCCTGCTGGATCCCCTCTTCTACATCTTCCTGTGTCCTGACGCAAGACTAGAGCTGCAAAAGTCCTTGCCCTGTTTGAGGAGGGGGCAGAACGAAAAGATAACTCTCAGTGCAAGAGCTCATCCAGAAAACCAGAGAGACAGCCAAGCTGGACATAATAATCCTCTTGCATTGTAGCTTTGATTCATCCCAAACTGGTATTATACCAAAGTCATTAGGTGTTTTTCGACTGGAGGAACTTTACTCCTGAACTACGTGTGTTTCAACAGGTGGAACCAGGGTTTATATTTAGTTCAGGGGTAGATAATCTCCCCTCCAAAAAGCCCCTGTTAGAGGGGTAGTACTTTTCAAAGGTCCCGGGACTTTCGGGGGGCGGGGCCTGCAATGCTGAACATGTCTGATTGGTAAATTAACCTCAGTGTTTTTATTCCACCCACCGTCCACAATAACATCACACACATCTGTGATTCACTTGATTTCTCTTTCTTTCATTAGTTTTGATTTGTTCTATCTTTTTTGTATGTGTGTGTACTTTTCAAAAGAAGAAGCTGTGATTCTCTTGATTTAGCAGCTTGTAACAGTAGTCTTCTCTCAGCCCACCGTGAATGCATCTCTCCCGGTGTTAAGGTTTTAAAAGTGACCCTGTAAACTGGAGACCTTCATCTGAACGTGTCAGTGTTTGTGGAGTTTACACAGCTGTTGAAACACAGAGGGAGTTCCTGGGAATGCAAACTAGTTTAGTTTTTATTAAGATTTCAAAATATCCTCATCAGATATTTAATGATCGTCTAAAGACGTTTATGAGGGATGCATCCGGCTGAGAGTCTCCAGTTAACAGGGTCGCTGTTTAAACCAAAACACTGTCCGATCTCTGCCACGGCTTTTTGAGTTCAAAAGGATTTTAAAGCCGTGTTGAAACGTCTTTGCTACTCACGCTTATCTCCTCTCACGTGTTGGTTCAGTGAATCCATCTGTGATGAAATATAGAACCATCTAAAACAGACCAGCTGAGTCTCTTGATGCTAACAGGCTAACTGTTGTGTTGCTCATAATGATACCTGCCTGTCCGTCTGCTTCTATGGTGTCATCTGTGATGAATGGCATTCCTCTTTGTTTTACTGCCCTCTACTGGTCTGGTGGTGTAGTGCATTTACTTTTTTTTTCTCCATACGTCACTGGCCTGATTTGCACAATCTACCCGGGACTTCAGCCCACGGTCGAAACGCAGAAAACAATGTGGGCACAGGAACCTTTTAGTTCAGGGGAAAGTAGTTCTGGGGGCTAGAAGACACCGGAACTCTTGTTCCAATTGTACCTATTGTGCCACTGAGTGGACTTCTGTATTGTTTCTCATAACCTTAATACTCAGTCAGAGCAGGACAAAAATAGAGGTTTGTGTGTGTTGCATGCAGAGCTCAGTTTGCAAAGACTTGAAATGTGTTAACCTCTTGCATCAAATTTGACACAAACACCAAAATCAAGCCTCAAAGTCGACTGATTCAAAATGTGAGTCAGTGTCAATGAAAAACAACCTTTGTGATGTATCTGTCAATCAGATCTGCTTATTTCCAAGTGCCTGACTTGTATGCAGGAAATACATGTTTCACAGTCAAACTTTTTTGATGCTGACAAAAATTAAAACTTCATGTTTAATGACTTGTTTGCTGACAGACATTTTAGCAAAAGAATTGGTGTTAAATGTGACGGAAACAGAAGCTCCACTGTGGTTGAATTGTTACAGGGGAAGAGTCAATCTGCAACACCAAGGAGCCTTTTCTTCATGCTTAAATACTTGGAAATGTTACGGTTCCACACAGACAAGAAGAAACATGCAATACAATATGTGAGATCTCTGTTGTCTGGCACAAGAGCTATAAATGAACACATGTATAAAAGTACAAAGTTTGCATGTGTTACTTCCTATAGCTGCTGATAACATCTACTCGCAGACAGCTGTTTCTGATATACTGGTCACAACTTTTTACCAAGATAGAGACAGAAAATAAATTATATTCAAGTCTGTCAATCAGTTTTTTTTATGGTGTTTAGTCCAAGTATTATAAAAGTAAATCAGTTTGAATCATGTTCTTTTTAATTATTAAATTTTATATTTATTTGGAAAGGGTAACATCACAAAATTTACAACACTATTATAGATAAGATAGATATTTGTAGGTATCCTTTTCCAGTCTTTTTATATGCATATGCACAGAAAGAAGTACTATTGCCAGATGGCCTGTCTAACCCGGGACTTCAACCAGCACGGAGCAGGACCTCCAGACAGCTGGAGTCATGTGATCGAGGTTTTTCCTGCTGTAATCACTGAAAAAAGGATTCTCCTCCTCCTCTCCTCATCCATGTTGTCTTTCTGGTCCTCTGAAAACCTCTGACCTGTTGACTCCAGGCCTGGCTCCGCTCATCATGACTTTGGTTTGTTGTTGTAGTTAAGTGAAATACGATCTGGTGATAACACAGAGTGTTTTATTCTGAAAATTAACCGGATGTTTTCATTTTGTTTTGGTGAAACCTGACTTCCTGTCCTGCTCCATCTGCTCTGTTGAGATTGATGCATCGTGCTCCGGCATCCGGCAAAAATAGAAGTCTTGTGTATCTGATCCGGAGGGCTCCCACTTGTCGGATCAGCGACGCAGCCGGAACACAACAGAGTGGATCCAGTGGAAGTTAACACATTGACTATAATAGAAATCAGATCTGGTGCTGTGACGGATCAGAGGCGGATCTGGTGGAATTTGACCACTCAGCCCTGAAATGTTTCAGTTCTCCATCTCCCTTCAAGTTGACTTATACTCTTGACTTGAACACACATACATAAACATCAATCTTCATCTCTTCAGACTGTAATCAACACTTAGTCTGCTCACTTCTACTGTAAAGCTTTTAACATTAATCTCCTGCATACATATATTCCTTACTCAAATCATCAGGGATATAGCTATTTACATAAAAACTAGGTGAGCTTACACGTATGTTTTATTCTCCAAGGAGGGAGGGACAGTACCTTGCTGGTGGAGTTGTACAAAATCTGCTCACAATTTCTTAAGCCGCCCTCTAGAGATACATTTTTTTAATGGTTACCAAAAGCACTTGCAGCAGCTTTGCATCGCTCTTCTTTTTCACACACAGAATGTGGCCTAAGCAGAGACCTTCAAAGGTCATGGGTACTTGAGTTTCAAAGTCCTTGCCTAAAGATTTGTGGGTGTCATTCCAATATAAATTCAGTTTTTAATCCTGTTTGCAATCAGGTTAAAAATTCAACTTTATTTAAAAAAAATACACAGTACAAGTCATTCTGTAACAGATATGAAAACAAGACCGGGTATGTGGAGACAGTTACTGACGTTATAGAAATATAGATATAGAACAGAGTATGCAAACAATAAATGACCTCTCCCATGCAGTAAGCATTTACAAGTTTTGGAACCCGTTTAAAAAAGTCCCCAAAGTTCCTGGATGGATTTCGAATGTTGAGTGAGTGTCGTTGGTGTTTTCTGAAATCAAATATATTCTCTCCAGTAAAGCCAAAGAGAGCAACAAGGGGGGCCCGGATCCAGTCTGACATTTGACATCTGGGATAAGGTTTGAAAGACAGTGTTGGAGTACTGGAGTGCAAGGCTGGACTTGGACTCAAGCTCTGATGACTCAGGCTTGTACTCGCACTTGAGCATTGACACTTAGCATTAAGACTCAGAAGATAGAGAGGATAACTTGGACTTATACTTTGATATAGACTGTTTTAATGTTTATGCAAGATATTTAGAAACTGCTTTTTATAATGTATTCAGCTCCGAGCAAGGCAGTGTGTTCACCTGCATGCATGTTCACATGCCATCTTGTTAAGCTACAGTTCCTGCCATGATAAAGAGACAAACTGTGTATTTTGCTTTCAAAGATTTCACAGTAAGAGAAGAGCAATATGTTCAATATGTACAAGAACCATCAAGGAGCAGTGGTGCCAACTCCTCAGTGAGGAAAGTAGCTATTGGCTGTCCTAAAAGTCGCTAAATGACATCATCATTTGATTTGCATGATTTGAATTGTAATGTACGCTGCAGGAGAGATGTGTTACATTGAGGGAGAGACAAGAAGAGGTTAAAAAACACTCTAAATATGTTTATAACTACACTTAGGAGCCTACAACAAATCAAAGTCAAACATTACATTTTTCAACCAGAACATTTTCACAATGTTTGTTGTATACAATCTACATTAACTATCTAAATGGACCAAAAAGAGACAGTAGGCGGGATCAGCCAGCGGTGTCTTTGTACATGCGTGACACATTTGCAGTCTGGATGCTGAGGGGTAAACGCCTCCTGCTCTGAATGCAGCTAGGAGGGACTCACAGCAGCATCCACTGCTTGTTGAGTAGAGTAAGAACGATACATGCTTTTATGTCAGTCTCCAAAAGTCTCCATTAAACACCAGAAAATGTCGCTAGATTTGTTGCTAGTCGCTTTTTTGAAAAAGAGTCACTAGAAGGGTCTGAAAACTCGCTAAATATAGAGACAAAGTCGCTAAGTTGGCAACACTGTCAAGGAGAAGACGAAGAAGCTCAAACTTTAATAGACACCTCTCCAGGATGCACCAAGAAAAGTAGATGAGATTTTAAAGCAAGCTAACGGTATCATTAGCTATAGGGTAAGGGTGACTCAACCATTGGGTCAAAGTTGTTGGGCTGCTAAGGGGTCAGCCCTATGTTCCCACATTTCTAGGACATTTTCAAAATGAGTTCTTGTGTTCCTAAATTTCCCTTCAATTTAAGACCCTATCCTCTCACAAGATTTTTTGGAAGCACTTTATAGTAAATGAATGAATGAATGAATAATTTTATTTCGATCAGCAGCAGAATGTGGGAACAAAGGCACGCTCCCGCTGGTTAAGGTCCTGATTGATAGCAGGAGGGCTGCAGGTACTTTTGAGCTTATTGGACACCTGCAGGGATCTCACTGCAGCAGAATAAAAGATTGTGTCCCCTCATAAGGAGAAGTGCGGTGCACATTTACGCACCTCACACAGTGCTAAACGCTGACAGGATTTAGTTAGAATCTAATGTTAATGAAAGAAATGTGTTTTCTACATGTTCAAAATGTCCCACATAGTCAGTCCAGGTTCAGTTTGACCACGTTCAGCATTAATGACCAATTCAAACTAGAGGACAGCAGACAAAAAATTAGATATGACATGAATGAAAGACAACAACAACATTCTCAGCTTGGTCAGCAAGACTTCCACTGTGCTCTGGCTCCTCCGCTGTCTGGCAAAAGGCTGCGATAGAATTTCTCGGCCGCAGCACCATCTCAGTGGTGCTGATAGAGCGTACGGTGCTGCGGCGTCGAGCCAGCTCTGCCAGATCCTCCACCAGAACACTCTCCATTACAGCGCCCAGAGAGTGTTTGATTTTATTTCGCAGGTCGGGGCAACTGAACACATACAGAGCAGGGTTCAGGACAGCGTTCATGAAGCTGATGGTTGCCGCGATAGGGAGTGCCTTGATTGCAAATGTCTGTGCAGCATGATCATTTGGTGCCACCACCTCCATGATGATGAATATGTGATACGGAGCCCAGCAGATTACAAAGCTGACCACCACGGCCACCACGAGTCGAACGAAACGGAAAGAGCGTCTGCAGCCTCTGCGTGCCAAGCTGTAGTTCACGGCTGCGTAGCTGAAGATTATGATCAGCAGAGGGATCAGGAAGGCAAAGAAGAGCCTCATGAAGGCAAAGGCCTCCTTGCGCTGCTGACATAGACTTCCCAGGTCATAGGGCTCACTCGGAAGGAGGCGGGCAAAGTTGTAGTAACACTGGATCTTGCCATTAGGAAGGGCAATGGTGTCGCGGAATATGTAGAAGGGGATAGTGAAGAGAACAGCCACAGTCCAAATCACCCCACATATCCTCCGGACAAGCTTGATGTTCCTGTAGTTCTGGGCCCAGACGGGTCGCAGAACCACCAAGCAGCGGTCGAAAGAAATGGCTGCCAGCAGGAAGCCACTTACAAACATGTTGAGGAAGAAAATGGAGGAGTGGATTCGGCAAAAGGTGGTGCCCAACGTCCAGGTGTTGCCTCGGGCCATGTAGAGGGTGAAGAAGGGCAGGGAACCCGTGGCCAGCAGGTCTGAAGCTGCAAGGTTCAGGATCCAAATGCTGATCACAGAGCGGCGGACATGGAAGCCCACCACTCCGAGGATGAGGAGGTTTTCTATGATGCCAATGGTGGAGAACAATCCATGGAGAGTGATGGGGAAGACATTTATGGAGCTCGCATTGGCCGTTAGGTTGGATGGGTTGACGCTGGCGTTGCCCGTCTTGTAGAAAGGACAGTAAACCATTTTGGAGGGAACCCTCAAATTTGATCCAAAGGTGATGTCAAACGTAGACTTCTGCTTCACACTGCTAAGATCTACAACACAGAAACAAACACATGAGACAAGGAAGAAAAAAGGAAGTTCAGTTAGTTGGGTTATTTCCTTCAATAGCCTTGGGTCATTCAGATATTTACTTTGTTCTAACACTTTTGAAAATGTTCAAATTCATTGCGAGGACATATTAGTTATGTTTTGAGGATTGAATACATTTTGATATGTTCCTAAAGTCCTGTTACATAAAACAGCTGTTGTTATGGTGATTTTGGTGCCCATTATGGACAAAGCCAGTCTTTTCTTTAATGATTCATCCTATACACTTAAAAGAAGTGTTTTCTGACCAGAAGACATCATCCTGCTCGGGAGCAGAGCCAGACTTTTTTTGAGGTGGCCTAACCGGGGTGGCTAAAGTTTGTTTGCACACATAATGAATATCACATTCAAACTTTTCATAACATTACCACGAATGTTAAACATCTGCACAGTAGAATCCTGGGAAAAAGAATACCTTGTGCAGTGAAGCATAACTCACTTTGAATCTTTTCTATGGAAACTGTAATCAAAGGCACTCCCGGTCCAGACACTTTAAGAATAACTGTTATAAATGAAGTGTTGGGAAATCATTTATTTTATCTGTTTGCCTTTGAAGCTCCTGAAAAAGAATCAATATCAATTCTAGACTGTTTCACAACCACCTAAAAACAACTCCTCACATGTATTTTATTTTAAAAACGCGCCACTGGACATGAAAGGGAGGTGTGAGGAGAACTGCTGTGCTGGTTTGCAGATGATTCAGCATTGTTTATGCAAATGATCCATGCATGTGTCATCTGAATCAGCTGTACTTCCTTTAAAGTGGCTAGGGTTTGTAGGTTTTGAAGATCAGTACAAGTAATTACTGAAAACATGTTTTAGAGAGGGGTTCAATTCAAATGTTTTAATCTGACAGATTATTTTTCTTTAAGACATTAGTAACTATAAATAACTAAAATTGACTTTCACCTGCCTTTGTTCCTCCAGCCCATTGTTGTGTAGTATGACCCACTAAGATAAGGCCACAACAATCCGCTATTTTAGACCCAGGTCCCCCTAAATGTGTCTAGTGCCTGGAGAGTCTTCCTGCTGTCAATTTCAAATCTGCTGTGTTACAAGTTACCTCAGGGGTTCCACAAGAGTCAGTCCTTGGCCCGCTCCGCTTTAATGTATACATGCTCCCACTCAGTACAGTCATGAAAAAACACAACATTTCCTACCATTCATACGCTAATGATACACAGTTAGATATCTCCATCTCATCCAACCATCTCAGTCCTGACAACAAACTATTGAACTGCATAGATGATACCAACTGTTGGATGTCTTCAAACTTTTTAAAACTAAACTCAGAAAAAAACAGAAATACTTGTCATCGGCCCAAAAACCCAGATGGAATATCCAATCACATCTGAGTTCCATTTCTTTAAAACACTGTGAGCAAGTCAGATATTTTGGTGTAATTTTAGATTTCGAACTTAACTTTGAATACCACAATACTAAAGGCTGATTTATACTTCTGCGTCGAATCAACGGCGTAGCCTACGCCGTAGGTCCGCGTAGCTCCCGTACCTACGCAGAGGCCTACGCACATAGCTGACGTGCACCTCCTCCAAAATGTAACTACACGTAGAGCTGACGCGGACCGCAAGCTCTGAGATTGGTCCGCTCGACGGCTTTGTCTTTCCCGCATTCACAGCACTTCCGGGATCCCGGACATCGGCCACACATCGGCCGTGTATTTCATCTCCTCCTCTCTATTCTTCATGTAATCATGTCTGTATGATAAACAGCAACATGTATCAGCTGTAGATTAACAGAACACGCTCTGAATCTCTGTGGAAAAGTAAACAGAGATCGTAGCGGGACCGGAAGCAGGTGACCGGCTATCAGAGAGACCACACTGCCCTCAAGCGTTTCGGAGGAGAATTGCTGCGCGACACGGACACATCGATGCACAAGTATGTGGGGCTCATGTCCGCGTCAGCACCTGCTGCGTAGGGGAGACGCAGAAGTATAAATCAGCCTTAAGGCCTTATGATTTCCGCGTTCATGGAATCGTGGATGGAATCGCGGAATTGGCCAATAAAAACGGAATCTACTGTTAACCTCGGAATATCGTGGAAATTGACATAATGTGAGCGAAATGCTGTCATCGTGAGGAGAAGGAACGTTTGTCTGGGGGAAATGTTTCCGGGGACCATTCATTTGTGACACCACCCGTGCATCTCCTCACAAACACTCACCCGCCCCCTCCCGAAATAAACAACATGTCAAAGTGGCAACCAGAAACACCGGCTAAAGGCTGATTTATACTTCTGTGTCTCCCCTACGCAGCAGGGGCTGACGCGGACATGAGCCCCACATACTTGTGCGTCGGTGTGTCCGTGTCGCGGAGCAATTCTCCGCCGAAACACGAGGGCAGTGTGGTCTCTCTGATAGCCGGCCGCCTGCTTCCGGTCCCGCTACGATCTCTGTTTACTTTTCCACAGAGATTCAGAGCGTGTTATGTTAATCTACAGCTGATACATGTTGCTGTTTATCATACAGACATGATTACATGAAGAATAGAGAGGAGGAGATGAAATACACGGACGATGTGTGGCCGATGTCCGGGATCCCGGAAGTGTTGTAAATGCGGGAAAGACAAAGCCGCCGAGCGGACCAATCACAGAGCTTGCGGTCCGCGTCGGCTCTACGTGGAGTTACATTTTGGAGGAGGTGCACGTCAGCTACATGCGTAGGCCTCGGCGTAGGTACGGGAGCTACGCGGACCCCCGGCGTAGGGTACGCCGTCGATTCAACGCAGAAGTATAAATCAGCCTTAAGTCTGCAAAAGAACTACAGGTAACACTTTACAATAAGGGTCCCTTAATTAGCGTTAATAAATGCATTATTAAGCATTAATTAACAGTTTAATAATAGTTTAATAACCGTTATAATGTATTACCTAACATTAACTAACACATTAGTTAATGCATTAATATGCAGTTAATTAATGTCCACTGCTCAGAGTTAATTAATACATTATTAAGCATTAATAAAAGTTACAAAACTTAATTAGTTAACCATTAATGAATGCTTTCTGGACCCTTATTGTAAAGTGTAACACATGCATCACTTAAGTAACACATTATAAATGCTAAACTGCCTCATAAGCATCAGCATAAGCATAAGCGTGTGCATCACTTTTAAGTGTCCTCTGGAAACACTTCTGTTGTGTTGCTGTTTATTTGCAGCGCTTATTTTAATGTGTAGTGCTGTTGTCTTTGCATCGCGTTTTCGAAAATGCTGCGCATGTGTTGTCAAATTGATGAAGATGTTTTCTTAATTTGCTTGTGTTTTGTCTTTTTGCATGTGTTTTCTTAAGTTGCAGTGCTGTGAGCTCTCAGGGCCACCGTACTTCTCTGTGCCAGTTGAGATGTTATCTGTGATTATCTGTTTTATTCTAAATAAAATGTGTTAAATTCTTTATATGTGTTGCTTCAACTACATTTCAACTCATTTTGCTTCAGAGTATGTTACCTAAGGGATACATGTGTTACACTTTACAATAAGGGTCCAAAAAGCATTCACTAATGGTTAACTAATTAAGTTTTGTAACTTTTATTAATGCTTAATAATGTATTAATTAACTCTGAGCAGTGGACATTAATTAACTGCTTATTAATGCATTAGCTAATGTGTTAGTTAATGTTAGGTAATACATTATAACGATTATTAAACTATTATTAAACTGTTAATTAATGCTTAATAATGCAATAACTAACGCTAATTAAGGGACCCTTATTGTAAAGTGTTACCGAACTACAAAACTCATCTCTTACTCCAAAACACAGAGCTGAACAGTTCCAAAATGACTTCTATGAGTCAGGTGACATGCTTTTTTTACTAATTCTGCCAACATACTGTCGACTGGAAACGTAAAAATACGTGTGATGACCACTTGCCGTCCTAAAGCCATGTGAAAAACAGAGAAAAACATTAAGTGCTATTAGCACTCTGTACTTATAGCACTTATTGGTACATTGTTATGTTACAACATTATGTTTTGACTTGAAATACTGCGCAAAATTGTGCAATGATGCGTTGCATCAATAAATTTAAGGATTTTTGCATTTCATAAACGGACATTTTATTCACTGACACAAAGAGCACACACTGTATGGTGGTAAAATAAGTGTAAAGGGTAAAAAACAGAATTCTAAAAAATTTAAATGGAAAAAACAGAATTAACAGTAACATCATTTTACCATTTTAAAAACATCTCCAAACTACGATCATTCATATCCCAAACTGATGCTGAGAAATTAGTCCATGCATTCATATCAACCCCGGTTAGATTATTGCAACTCACAGTACACAGGTCTATCCAAACACTCCATAGGACTGTTCCAACTCATCCAGAACACAGCATCCAGAATCCTGACACACACAAGGAACTTGAAACACATCACCCCGGTTCTCAAAACACTTCATTGGCTTCCCGTTTAATACAGAATCACTTTCAAAATCCTATCACTAGTCCATAAAGCACTCAATGGTTCAGCTCCCCAGTACATCTCTGACTTACTCACAGTGTATAACCCGACCCAGATCCTTTCTGTCAGCAGGTGGAAGACTTTTAATGTGCCCAGAGTCAAATCAAAGTCTGGTGAAGGGTCCTTCTCTGGAACAAACTGCTTGCTGACTTCAGGTCCATTACTACTGTCTCCACTTTTAAAAAGAAACTCAAAACATATTTATTTTCTGAAGCGTATGAATGATTTAATGAGTGTTGTGACTGGATGCATGTGTTTGTTTGCTGTATGCTGTTTGCTGTATGTTGGTTGTATATATATATATATATATTTTTTTATATATATATATATAATTCTCCATGTAATGCACATTGAGCTTACGTGTAATGAAATGTGCTTTATGCATTTATCTTTAGCTGACTAGACTACTGTAACGGGGTCTTTACAGGACTCCCTAAAAAGTCCATCAGACGGCTGCAGCTCATACAGAATGCTGCTGCTCGAGTCCTAACAAGGACCAAAAAAGTAGACCACATCACTACACTGGCTTCCTGTCTGTCAGAGAGTAGACTTTAAAATCCTGCTGATGGTTTATAAAGACCTGAATGGTTTCGGCCCAAAATACATTGCTGATCTGCTACTACTTTATGAACCACCTCGACCTCTGAGGTCATCAGGTACTGGTCTGCTTTCAGTCCCAAGAATCAGAATGAAACATGGTGAAGCAGCGTTTAGTCATTATGCACCACATATCTGGAACACACTCCCTGAAAGCTGTAGGTCTGCTCCAACTCTCACCTCTTTTAAATCAAAGACTAAGACTTTTTTATTTGACACTGCCTTCCTATCTTAGCTCATTTTAACCCACTTTAAATGAAATTTTTAATGTAATTTTTAATATATTTCTAATTTTCCTTTTCTTTTCTGTTTTATTATATTTGTCATTTTAATTATGTTCTTTTATGCTTGTCTGAATGTCTCCAATGTTTTTAATGTTTCAATGTAAAACACATTGAGTTGCCCTCGTGTATGAAATGCGCTATACAAATAAAGCTGCCTTGCCTTTATAAATAAAATTGCTATTGCTGTGTGAACTCAACATCTCACCTCCTGTGCATGCCAATTCCTCCACAGTGACTTCCATCCGAGACACAACTACATACTTACATCATTGTCAAATAGTCTTTTATCTTTGCAGATCTGATCTTTAATAGAACTACAGCATCTGAGTCTTTAAGGCTAAAAGAGGACTTAATCATTATGTGTGCAGCTTTTATGGTACCACTGTGTCTTTCACAGTCCTATCTCTAACACATCCTACCTAACATGTAGTTGGTCTAATTAAATAATGTAACACATGATGGCACTCCATACAATAAGATCTGTGCACATTAATAATTACTCATACAGCAATAAATCAAAAGCTAAGTTTATCACTGAGCTAACACATAACAGCTCGTTTTGGAGATTAAAACCGGCTCTAAACCTGAGGACTGAAACGTCCGTGAATGCAACAAACATTCAGATCTTCAGCTGCATGTTCTTTTGATTTTAAAACGCCATGATGAGTGTAATCATGAAACTTTAGGATGCATCTGTCTCCCGGTCCCTCTGCAAAAGACTGCGTGAGTCTTGTTAAAGCAAACACAATGCAACAACAACAACACTACTCACCTGATTCTGTGTCTCTTTAAGTCTGCAACGTCTCTGTCATGTTGTCACTGACTGACTCAGTGTTACTCTCAAGGCCGTTTAACAGCAATAATAGGAAGTCATAAACCTCAGAGCAACTTCTCACCAGAAGAAGTGTCAACCCAACCTCATCCGAGAAGACTCATAGTCTGGCCTTAGTTAAATATAAAGTGTGATTTTTCTGTAAACCGGTGAGGAAATGAGTGTTGTGCTTATAGAGCTTTGAGTATGTTTATGTGACTTTGAATCATTAATAGTTCTTTCTCTCCATAATTCAACCTCATAAGCCCCATCATCAGATAGTAACTGAGAATGTCCATGTCCACCCACACACACACACACACACACACACACACACACACACACACACACACACATGCACACAAACAAAGATACATTACATTCACTAACATCTAACAGCCTGCAAACACAAGATGCATCCATTTCCTTGACTGTTATATCTAAGTGGCCTGTGGTCTTTGTAATTGTCTCACCTCTTGTGTTATGTTAATGTCTGCTGTTGTCTATAACTATGTTTGTCTGTGCACTGTTTTGCAATTCAAAATTCAAAATACAAAAACAGATCAACACAATCAGGCAGCATGTCAGGAAAATAAGTCTGTAGTTCTTTCATTCGTGTATATTCAGCCAACATGTAAACATTAGATCAACGTGCTGGACAGCCGAGGCACATCCACTTCCTGAGGGGGCGTGGTCAGAGGGAAAACAGAGTGTTCTGAGGAGGACTGAAGAAGAGGACTTTTCAGGCAGACCAAAATCTGATTTCAAAGTGTTTTTTTGAGCATAAACTTTAAAGACATGTTTTGTGGACCTCTTAGACCAATGTACAGTATATTGATGAAAAAAGCGTGATATGTCACCTTTAAGACTGACAGATACTTTTTTAATTTCTATGTGATGGTATTAATAACGACAATAATAATAATGATTATTATCATTCGTGATGATTATTGTTATTATTATTATATTTTTTTTTAAACATTTTTTTTAATTAATTTATCTATTATTATAACTGTTATTAATTGATTAATTTTAATATGTTACAATTTTAAAATTATTTGATTTTAATGAATTATTATTTAATGTTTGGTCTCTCTATTCATTATTAATTTAGCTCACTCCCCCAAGATTGGTTTCCATTACTTTCTCCCACCCAGTTTATCTCAAACTACTGTCCTATTTGCTGCAATTAAAAATACACACACACACACACACACACACACACACACACACACACACACACACACACACACACACACACACACACACACACACACACACACACACATTGCTTAATATTACATTACATTGTTTGTTCCTGCTAGTCACTGTTTTGTCTCTGAAATGTTCACTTGTTGTCTTTCACTTTGATTGTATATTGTGTACAGTATTGTCATGTCTCTCGCCTGTCTTGTATAGTTATGCAACACTTAAATAAAAAATTTAAATAAAAAAAAGACTGTCAGAGACAAAATAAAACTCACAAAACAACTTTTGAAAAAGTCTATAACACAGAGCACTTTGTTTTTAAAGCTGTTAAATGTATTTAATCCAGGTTTTTTAAATCCAGGTTTCAGTTGGAGTGGATTCAAAGCCTTTGTCATGTTTGTTCAAATATTCTCTTTACATTCCAGCAGCACTCTTTCGGGACCTTGTTTTGCAGCCATAGAGAGAATTTGCAAGTTCATGTGTTTTGGGTTGTGGCTTTAGCACTTAGCTTTCAAACAGTATCTTACACTTTGCAAGTTAGCTAGCCCAGCCCTGACTTCTGTGCAACAGTGGTGTCTCCAGTGGAAAAAATGACAGATCATTAGTACTGGCTGTGTTAAATACTTGATTCTGATTGGTCAAAACCCCTCGCTAATTGTTATTCAGCAACACCAGGGACAAACAGGTCGCACACATCATGCTGAATTTATCCTCAGAAAAGAGTCCTGGGGAAATCCACTTCTTCTTGTCAACACTGAGGCAAGCATGTTCATTTCCATTAGTGCTCTTATCTCTCATGTATCTCTAAGTGATTGCTATAATAATAATACTTTGTGTCCCGTTATATATAACTTTAGTTGGTCGCCAGGTAATAAGCTAGTTGTTTATATGATAGTTGTTTTCTTGAGAAACATCCGTATGTAAGTGGAGGTGAGTAAAATTATGTGTTGAAAGGAGAAGTTACCAAACACAGGAACAAGTGATGTTTTTAACATGATTCAACATATGAATACATTTTCCCACCTCTCACATGTTGCTGTTCTTCATATCTGTTGTTTATTTTAATTTAAAATGCGGTGTAAAATGGTGAATGTTGCCTTTTTTTCCTCTCAGTGAGGATGTTAATGAGTCTGGACTATTCCACCAGGTATCTGTGTTGAAGGTTTACACTGACACCTGCTGGTCTTTTCTATGTTTGTCCCTTTTCCTCAAAGCTTCCCTTGCAGGTCCTCTTCATGAGAATCTAAGCTGTGTTAATGTTACTAATGATACATGATATATATGAATACACTTTAAAATTTGGCCCTGAAGCTTTTAAAAAAATCTCTTTAAAAAACACATTTTTATTGATGTGCTTCTTCAGGAGATGTCATATGAGCATGATTCAATGTTGTCATCCTTTTTCAGGCAGTCTCACTGGCAGGGTTTTATATTTCTATATTTTATATTTCTGATCTTTTGATTATTTTAATGTTTAATCTTTTGTTGTTTTTATTCTTCCAACATTTTTTTTATTTCCTTTAATTTGTTGGTGGTCATAACTGTTTTATCTTCCTTTAGATCATTGTCACTTTGTGGATCTTTTTGCTGTTACCTCCATGCAGTGTTTTTTTTACTTTAAGTCATGGTCTACCTCACATTTGGTTTAGTCTTTTAGTTTCTTTCTTATTTTCAGAGCACTTTGTAACCTTGGTTTGAAAAAAATATATAGATTATTATTATTATTATAATTATTATTATAATAATAATAATAATAATAATAATAATAATAATAATAATAATAATGTATTTATTTATTTTTATTATGATATTATAAGGATCATAATTATAATAATTTATTATGATAAATATTATGATAAATATTATTATTATTATTATTATTATTATATTAATAATAATAATAATAATAATTATAATACTACTACTACTACTACTACTACTGCTACTTATAATAATAATAATAATAATAATAATAATAATAATAATAATAATAATAATAATAATGTATTTATTTATTTTATTATGATATTATTATACGGATCATAATAATAATAATTTATTATGATAAATATTATGATAATTATTATTATTATTATTATTATTATTATTATTATTATTGTTGTTGTTGTTGTTATTTTGTATAATTTTATTAGGATCATAATAATTATTATTATTATTATTGTTACTATTTTTATTATTATTCATTTATTCTGTCATGATAATTATTATGCTTTTTCTTATTATTCTTATTATTCTTATTAGTAGTAGTAGTAGTAGCAGTGGTAGTAGTAGTAGTAGTATGATTCAGTTTAATTAAATACATGGCACAGGCCTCTCAAAATGCACCAGTTGATAAAGTGACATGTACTCACTTCTGCTTACTGCACCACTGCTGTATGTGTTTGGGTGTGTGCACACACTTCGGGTGTACAGGGTGTTTTTGCATGCCTACTCAATCATATAACGGAACTGCTATTAGTCACAAGTCAAAATCAACAATCTCTTTGCAGAGGCGGAGCCAGACTTTTTGACTTGGCGGGGCAGACTGGTGCACTCAGTTATCTAGGGGTGGCCACGTGTGATAAACCTTTGGGGCTTAACCTCTAGTATAAAAAGTTATATTCTTGTAAATCAGTTTAATTTTGAAAGGTAACTCAACATAGTTGCAAAATTTAAATAAGCTGGACTTCATTCTTTGAGGTCTCAAAAAGAACATGTTTGTCTATAGTTGCAATTTAATGAACCAGCGGAAGAAAATGCTTTACATTTAAATGCAGATATGCTACCAGCATCAAGCAAAACCGGTCCAACAGAAGTGCCACCTCTCACAAGGCAAATAACAAATCATGGTTGAGGATTTCAGGGCAGCCACTTGGGTGGTTAATCAGGCATAACAAGAGTCAAAATAAAATAAAATGAAAATGTAAAATTCATAAATAAAGTCAAATGAAAATGTAAAATAAAAAAATGTAAAATAAATCAAATAAAAATGTAAAATACAGAAATAAAATGAAAATGTAAAATTCATAAATAAAATAAAATGAAAATGTAAAATAAAAAAAATAAAAAAAATGTAAAATACAGAAATAAAATGAAAATGTTAAATAAATAAATAAATACAACAAAAATGTAAAATAAATAAAATAAAAATGTAAAATACATAAATAAATGAAAATGTAAAAAGAAAAAAGTAAATTAAATAAATACATATAAAATAAAATATTAAAACACATAAATAAAATAAAATAAAAATGTAAAATATATAAATAAAATGAAATAAAAATGTAAAATAAATAAATATAAGGTATATAAGGTGAAATGTTCTTAATTTTTGCCTGATAAGATAGTTTTTTTCACTAAGAGTGTTCTGGTCCTAAATGATCTCAGTAAGATATTACAGCTTGTTACAGAGACTTTATGACCTATATCGAGTAATACATGCTTGAAACTAGAATATCAACTGTTACAAAGCTCTTTCATCTCTAGCTCTCCGTGAGGCACCGCGGGTGAAGAAGTCTGTCACTGAACGAGCTACTTAGTGTTGTTATGGTCTCCTGGAGGGGTTGTGACGTGCTATCATCCTCCTGTCAGCCACCACCTCCACAGGGTCCAGAGGCAGCCCAGGACAGAGCTGGCCTTCTTCACCAGTCTGTTCAGCTTCTTCCTGTCAGCAGCAGAAGATGTTGCTTCCCCAGCAGACCACTCCAAAGAAGATGGCTGATGCCACCACAGAGTCAAAGAAGGACTTCAGAAGAGCCTCCTCCACACCAAAAGACCTGAGTCTCCTGAGCAGAAAGAGTCTGCTTTGTCCCTTCTTGTACAGTGCGTTAGAGTTATCTGACCAGTCCAGTTTATTGTTCAGCTGAACACCCAGGTACTTGTAGATTTCACAATCTCAATGTCGGTTCCCTGGATGTTCAGTAATCCACTGTTTTATTTTCAATGAAACAATAGAAATGACGTACTACTATATATAAGTACAGTTGGCACAGTACTGTAAACTGACACTTAATATTTCAACATTTAACATTTCAAACAGAAATAATTACTTTCAGATAAGTTCTTCCAAATTACAAGGCAGATAATGATCCTACATCCTGAGAATATATTCTTAACTTTTGTCTTTCCATCAAGAAAAGTAAATTACTTTTGAGTATAAGTTTACTGGTTTCAAGAAATGTGATGCCTAGTGCATGTCAGTATGTCAAGATAATGGCACCTGAGCGCGGACTTAGCCTAATGGTTAAGTTGTGCGCCCATGAAGCGGACTCCAGACTATGGCCTCCTTCCTGCATGTCATTCCCCTACTCTCCCACCTTCCTGCACTATCCACTGTCCTCTCCTCTACAAATAAAAGGTGTAAAAGCCCCACTTGTGTCACTTGGCATTTATTTAATTCCAGAATATTTTTCAACATTGAGAAAAGAAGTATTTTTTCATTTCTATCAAGAAAATGCACTTGTTATCAGTAAAAATACACTAGTTTTAAGGTATTTCTGGGTTAATTGAGGTTAGATATTTTTACTTGTTTTGGAAAGTATTGACAAGCCACATTTTCTTGTTCTGTTGGCAGATCATTTTGCTTAGTTTAAGTAAAATATCCCCAACTGTTGTATATTTTTTCTTGTTTTTGAAGACTGGCTTTTTGCAGTGTACGCCTTCAAATCCTTTAGCTGTACCTCTTGAATGATGCAATGGCTGCTCCAAAAACTACAACCCAGGGGACCCAGTTAGCTTCGTGGTCAAATTGTGCACCTCATACATGGAAGCTTTGGTTGTTGCAATGGGTGGCCCAGATCTGACCTTTGATGGCACATTTCTGTCTGAGAAAAAGTGCAGTGCTTCCTCCGTCAGCCGAAAAGAGAACACTGAGAAGCCTCATTTTGCACACATAAACCAGAGTGGAACCCAGCAGGCCGGGTGCACTTTATACACATCCACACGACCACATCTGAAAGGACATATACAGTGGGGCAAAAAAGTATTTAGTCAGCCACTGATTTTGCAAGTTCTCCCACTTAGAAAGATGAGAGAGGTCTGTCATTTTCATCAGAGGTACACTTCAACTATGAGAGACAAAATGAGAAAAAAAATCCAGGAAATCACATTGTAGGATTTTTAAAGAATTTATTTGTAAATTATGGTGGAAAATAAGTATTTGGTCAATAACAAAAGTTCAACTCAATACTTTGTAACATAACCTTTGTTGGCAATGACAGAGGTCAAACGTTTCCTGTAAGTCTTCACCAGGTTTGCACACACTGTAGCTGGTATTTTGGCCCATTCCTTCTTGCAGATCTCCTCTAGAGCAGTGATGTTTTGGGGCTGTCGCTGGGCAACACGGACTTTCAACTCCCTCCACAAATTTTCTATGGGGTTGAGGTCCGGAGACTGGCTAGGCCACCCCAGGACCTTGAAATGCTTTGTACGGAGCCACTCCTTCGTTGCCCGAGCGGTGTGTTTGGGATCATTGTCATGCTGGAAGACCCAGCCACGTTCCATCTTCAATGCTCTCACTGATGGAAGGAGGTTTTGGCTTAAAATCTCACGATACATGGCCCCGTTCATTCTTCCCTTAACACGGATCAGTCGTCCTGTCCCCTTTGCAGAAAAACAGCCCCAAAGCATGAGGTTTCCACCCCCATGCTTCACAGTAGGTATGGTGTTCTTGGGATGCAACTCAACATTCTTCTTCCTCCAAACACGACAAGTTGAGTTTTTACCAAAAAGTTCTATTTTGGTTTCATCTGACCACATGATATTCTCCCAATCCTCTTCTGGATCATCCATATGCTCTCTGGCAAACTTCAGACGGGCCTGGACATGTACTGGCTTAAGCAGGGGGGCACGCCTGGCGCTGCAGGATTTGAGTCCCTCTCGGCGTAGTGTGTTACTGATGGTAGCCTTTGTTACTTTGGTCCCAGCTCTCTGCAGGTCATTCATCCGGTCCCTCCGTGTAGTTCTGGGATTTTTGCTCACCGTTCTCATGATCATTTTGACCCCACGGGATGAGATCTTGCGTGGGGCCCCAGATCGAGGGAGATTATCAATGGTCTTGTATGTCTTCCATTTTCTAACAATTGCTCCCACAGTTGATTTATTCACACCAACCTGCTTGCCTATTGTAGATTCACTCTTCCCAGCCTGGTGCAGGTCCACAATTTTCTTCCTGGTGTCCTTGGACAGCTCTTTGGTCTTGGCCATGGTTGAGTTTGGAGTCTGACTGTTTGAGGCTGTGGACAGGTGTCTTTTATACAGATAACCATTTCAAACAGGAGCCATTAATACAGGTAACGAGTGGAGGACAGAAGAGCTTCTTAAAGAAGAAGTTACAGGTCTGTGAGAGACAGAAATCTTGCTTGTTTGTGGGTGACCAAATACTTATTTTCCACCATAATTTACAAATAAATTCTTTAAAAATCCTACAATGTGATTTCCTGGATTTTTTTTCTCATTTTGTCTCTCATAGTTGAAGTGTACCTCTGATGAAAATTACAGACCTCTCGCATCTCATTAAGTGGGAGAACTTGCAAAATCAGTGGCTGACTAAATACTTTTTTGCCCCACTGTACACCACAGAAATGTCAGAAGGGAAAGTGCTTTGGAACGTTTTACTGTAACAAAAAGTCGATAACAAATTTATGCAAACAGCTTCATCAAACAACCTGAGAAGTTTGTGCTCCATTTGAACTGAAGAAACAATCTCAGCGTATAGTGTAAATCTAGGCTACGCACTTCCTTTTGTGTGAGTTGTGACACCCACTAATTTGTATCCACTGTGCATGCGTATTTTCCGCTGTAGGTGTAGTTTTTACTTCTGACCCGGTTTGCTGAAGGCACCTTCTCACTGGAAGAGTCAGAGAGTGAAGGATGCTCAAGTTATACTTGTTCTTCTTTCTTCTCCGTAGAGCTGGTAAGTTGTCCCACACATCGTGTTAACTACTGAAAGATAAATGATTGATATTGTGAATTCTGACTTCAGAGTCTGGGATGATTATATTGTTGTTTTTTAAACTCAGATGAACATTTATTGGCCTTTTGTGTGTTTTAGACGGTGTTCTGCTCTACGCTGACCCCAGACAAAATGTGTCTCTGCCGTGTTTCCTCCCCCATGAAGCCTCACATTTGTGTTGGTACAAGCAAGTTGCAGGAGAGCAACCCAAAATCATTTCTTCTTTCTATAAAGCATTGTCTAAAGGCGACCTCCACAACCAGTTCAAAGAGGACAAACGCTTTTCAGTGCATGCTGGAGAAGGATTCTACAACCTGAACATTTCTCACGTGCAGGACTCAGATTCAGCTATGTATTACTGTGGACACACCAGCATAACAACAACTGAGTTTAATGAAGGAGTGTATTTAGTCTTGAGAGGTATCTTGGGTTTTGGTTCGTAACTTTTTAATTCGGTCGTAACGTCTTCCAAATGTTCACAACATCACTCTAAAAGTGTTTGACTCTTTGTGTTTGCAGAGTCGAGTCGCAGGTCTTACATTCTGCAGCCGGCTTCTGACCTGGTGACGCCCGGAGGCTCTACGACGCTGAGCTGTGCCGTACACATCGGGACCTGTGATGGAGAACACAGGGTTTACTGGTTCAAAAAGGAGTCAGGGAACTCCCACGTGGGAATCATGTACATCCACACAAAAAGCAGAAGGCAGTGTGGACTGAGCCCCGGGTCTGAGCCCCCTGAACGGAGATGTGTGTACAGTTTATCAAAGAGGAACGTCAGCGAGTCCGATGCTGGGACGTACTACTGCGCTGTGGCTCATTGTGGAGAGATACTGCTTGGGAATGGAACAAAGCTGAATGTTGGAAGTGAGTACCATCAATTCAAATAATTAATTAAATGTCTTTCTTTCTTCTACTTTCTTTTGCATGGTTGATTGTGTTCATGTTTTCACAGGTACACATGTTGACATGCACGCCGTCTTGATGTATTGTGTGGTTGCAGCGCTGCTTTTCTCTGTAATCTTGAACACAATCCTAATCTGCATCCTCTGCAAGAAACGTCTTCACTCTGGAGGTACTTTTCACTAACATTCAATCAAGAAAAAAATCTAATTTTTAATGGTTTTGATGAGGATATAAGAAAAGTTAAGCTACCAAACTTTCAAAAGCACATTTTATTCCTCACCAAAACTGCATGTAGTGATGCAGATTTTCATTTTGAGCTGTCTTTAAAAATCAATTTCGACTTCTGCAAATAAAATGGAAACGGAATTTGGATTTTACTGCTTGCGGCATCTGAAACACATTTTAGTATTTTTTTCTGAGAGTGTTTTAGTATCTTGAGAGTCCCTTTTGCACTGGAAATGCTTTCTTGTTGTGTAATTTGGGTGAAATAACCCTTTAATTTTTTTTCTGTGTAATATCCTTATTGTTTGTAATATCCCTACCATGTACTCTGTTTATATCACTTTCATTTTTAGTGCCTGGTAAATTGCTAATTGTAAAATTAAAAGTTAATAAGTAAAAACAGATATCTCAGTTTTTGAAAATTTTCAAAATGCTGCAAGAATTATTTTTTTTCTATTACTAACTCTAGGTGTTATCAGTCGCCTGAAGTTGGGTGGCTTTGACTAAGTAAAATGACATAACTTATTAGAGGTATCTTAAAAAATGTAACTTTATTAAAAATGTATATTAAAAAGAAATGTGTTTGAAAATGTATAAAAACGGAGTTATCTGCTTTTACAAATCAACTCTGACTTTATTAAGTTTATTCCATATGGGAGCGCTGGTGGCCTAGTGGTCTAAGCACCCCACATACAGAGGCTACAGTCCTTGTCGCAGGGGTCACCAGTTCGATTCCCGGCTGGTTGACCATTTCCTGCATGTCTTCCCCCACTCTCTACTCCCCATGCTTCCTGTCTCTCTTCAGCTGTCGTATCAAATAAAAAAAGGCCAAAAAAAAAGGCCAAAAATATAACTGAAAAAAAAAAAAAAGTTTATTCCATATTTATTTCTTATTTTGTTTGTGCTTTCTGCTAATACTCTTATATTATTCTTCTTGCGTATAAGAGCATCAGTAATGACCGTATTCCCCTGGGATTAAGTCGATTATAAAGTATATCTGATTCTGATTCTTATGATTCACATAATTATTTTTAATGAAGACACATTTTGCTCTTTTCAGGGCTGCAGCCTCAGTCGAGCGTGCAGGAGCAAACTCCTGACAGCCAGGTATGCTCAAAAACCCTCCAAACACCGTCCTCATTAACAAGTTTACATAGTTCTATTTTAATGGGTGCTCTGTTCTCGACAGAATACGGATTTGGATTCTCTGCAGTATGTTGCTCTGGAGTTCAAAAAGGGGAAAAACAAGAGAAGACAGAGGGGCACAACGGAGGAGAAGGCGATTTACTCTGTAGTGCGACGGACCTGAAGTGATTTATCCGCCTTTAGTAGCACCAAACTTTCTGCAAGTATTACCCACGGCTGCTCTCTGTCTTAGTCCTGCTTTTTTATTTACCAATTATAATAATATCAACTTTTAAATACTGAACACATTTGATTACCTTAAACCCTGCATGTGCTTCACTGCTAAGTTAAAAATGTAATCTTACAATTAAATACAAAAAATAAAATTCACTTTTGTGAAGAAAATAAAAGTCATCACTATTTCTTTTTAAAATACAACAGTCATCATATCACTCAAATAACAGGAGTTGGGACATTGTGATTTCTACTCTGAACTCCTACAAGCTGAGCTCTCCTCAGTTCTCTGGGTGCACTTCAGCCTCTGGTCGTTGGGGGGCAGCAGTTCACAAGCGACGTGTGTGCTACCTCATGTGGCTTGTCGGCGCATTCTGAGGTATTTCTGAAGGCACAACAGCAAAACGCTGCTGTGACCGCAAAGCAGAGATACACAGGTTGGTTATTTATAGAGAAATCGACTCAAAGCAACGCTACAGAAGATGATCTCAGCGTCTGAGGCAGTTTGTGAAGTGTCCACAGAGGGATGTGTTCGGGGGGAGGCTGCTGTTGTGGTTGACAGTTATGCTCGTCGTAACCTGTACCATAGCTCTGGAGCACAGTCAGCACCTCTATAACAGTACTTTATGTCATACAATGAGAAGTGATGCTAGTTTTAGTTGAGTTTTTTGGCTGCTTCATTAAACTTGCACAAAATATGACCAAATCGGCACGGATAGAACCCTCAATCCACTTCAGATAACAACCAAGTCAAGCCAGTCGCTATTTGATGGTTTATTCTGCATGTTTTTTCATCTTTGAAGTCATTTCTCTGAAGTGCTCAGAGACACAGAGGTGTGTTTTTCAGTCCTGCACTCATCTCACGATTAAGAAAAAAAAGCCTTGCATCTGTTTCCCCGCTCTGGTCAAGCTCGCCCACTCAAGTTTAGCCAGCGTGGTTTCATCACCCTCATCTACGTCTAACAGGATGTCTATGTGGTTTTCTTTGCAATGTTGTTTGTTGCACTTGCCTCACAACAGTGGTTTTGTGCTTCAACCAATCGGCATGCGCGTTGTGTAGTCTTGGTCTTATTTGTCGAACAGATAAAGAGCCATACAGAGAGTCACACTTTGAGACTTGAAGCTCTCAGCAGATAGGGTCACAGGGGGAGGAGAAGATGAATGCTCAACATGGGCTGGGCTTTACTCTCTCTTCTTACTCTCCTAAAACTAAATTTGATCTTTCTTTTTTATACGCAAAGTTCCTGTGTTTAAGATTTACACTTGGAAAACTTGAAACTGAAATAATTTAAAAACTACAAATTCTTTTTCTTTATGAAGGATCACTTAAGTTTTGCAGATCTGGGTCTGTCTCCGATCCATAACAGCACCAGATCTGATAGGTTTCTATTCTAGTCAATGTGTTAACTTCCACTGGATCCGCTCTGTTGCATTCCAGCTGTGTCTCTGATCCGGCAGGTCAGAGTCCTCTGGATCAGATACACAAGACTTCTGTTTTTGCCGGATGCCCGAGCACGACGCATCAATCTCAACAGAGCAGATGGAGCGGGACAGGAAGTCAGGTTTCACCAAAACAAAATGAAAACATCCGGTTAATTTTCAGAATAAAACACTCTGTGTTATCACCAGATCGTATTTCACTTAACTACAACAACAAACCAAAGTCATGATGAGCGGAGCCAGGCCTGGAGTCAACAGGTCAGAGGTTTTCAGAGGACCAGAAAGACAACATGGTCACATGACTCCAGCTGTCCGGTGGTCCTGCTCCATTCTGCGTTTGGAAAACGAACAAGAGCACGGGGCCAGACTGCAGCGGATCAGAGACACGGATCGGTTGGCAGTCCCGTGTAACTGGCTCAATGAATAATTCAAAATCAGTTCAAATATAGCCCCTGAGGTGCCTTGGTAGCAACTCCCAATTTTTTTTTAGACTAATATATTAACAGTCATGACTCATAAAAAGGGGAAGAGACAGGATGAAACATAGTGAAAGCATGATGGGATGATGGTGGGTGCTCTCTCGTCCGTCAACACCCAACGGCTGCGTTTTCAGAACGCAGCACGGAGCAGGACCTCCGGACAGCTGGAGTCATGTGACCGAGGTTTTCCCACTATAATCACTGAATCAAGGATTCTCCTCCTCCTCTCCTCATCCATGTTGTCTTTCTGGTCCTCTGAAAACCTCCGACCTGTTGACTCCAGGCCTGGCTCTGCTCATTATGACGGTGTTTTATTCTGAAAATTAACCGGATGTTTTCATTTTGTTTCGGTGAAACCTGACTTCCTGTCCCGCTCCATCTGCTCTGTTCAGATTGATGCGTCGTGCTCCGGCATCCGGCAACAATAGAAGTATTGCGTATCTGATCTGGAGGGCTCCTACCTGCCGGATCAGAGACACAGTCGGAACGCAACGGAGTGGATCCAGTGGAAGTTAACACATTGACTAGAATAGAAACCTATCAGATCCAGAGCTGTGACGGATCGGAGACAGATCTGGTGGAATTTGGCCGTGAGTCTTGAGAAGCCTGCTGGCATCACAAACCTAACATGGAATCCCTCCATAACACAGTAGATTTTTAAAAGTTGATTAAAGCAGTCTAGTAGCTGCTTCATTATATATATAGATAAAGAAACATTGCATTTAACATGATTGTATTTTGAAAACCAGCCTAAAATGACAGCTCTCTATATTTCTCAAGCAGCAGCTGAATGAGTCAGTCTCCCTACAGCCCCACATAAAAGTTAAAGACATGCTGCAATTAAAGACGTTGGTTATACTTGGTTTCTCAGAATGCATGGGGAAGTATGTCTCTTGTTTTGTTTTGAGCCAGTTAGAGAAAAGCACAAGTCCCTTGAATCATCTCATAAAAGAGCAGCTTTATCAGGAACAAAGACAAGACACAATGAGCACAAAGCTCCACATGACAATGCAACGACACCAAAGACTTCACCTTGACAGGCAGCCGTGTGCACAACTTGTTAAAACCACAGTAAACACCTCTTCTCAGATACGTGATCCAGGAAGTGCAGGTTCATGTGAGAAGAGTGCTGCTCAGAAATGCTTCTTCTCTACCCAGTAAACAACTCTACAGCTTCATCCCCTGTTTCTCCTTTAAAGCATATGAAGACCACAGAATTAAAAACACATGTTTAAGTCATACAGCTTCATGTATGCCTCTGCTTGGTGCTCGTCAGACACAGGTACACAGTATGATCAGTGAATTCTTTCAGCCGTGTGAAATGTAAATGGCTTCCTTTCTCTGGGGGAGTTTTTTTTTAACTGGCTGCAGCTCAAACTGAGCGACCACATGGACATGACATGACTGATATACGTATACTTAGTCTTCATATATAGTGTTAAACATTTCATGGTGCTTTTGAGGAATTACAAGTTGATTTTAAAGTGATAAAATGAAGAAATACAGCATCTGTAGGGGCAGTTAAAGTAGGTCTGAATTGAAATGTGCTTATAGGAAGTGGTTGAATAAAGTTGGAGTGCTGGGCAATGTTCCTTAACCGTAATCATGAGCCTTACTTTTCTGCAAACCATGACCTAACGTAACCCCACTGTACAGCCTGAAAACAGGGGACTATTTTCTTGTGTTTACACCATAGACTGTATAAATAATGGTCATAGTAACCGTGACGTCACCCATCTGTTTCTGAAGCACTCTTTTGAGGCCAATCATTGGCGGCAGCCGTTTTTGAAATGCTGCTCAACATAACTTCTGTCGAGTGAGTGTGAGGTAAAGAGGTGGGCTTTGAGCCTCATAGCCAACAGCTACAGTGTTCCCGCCTGCCAATCAGGTCAGCTGTGCCTCTCATAATGGAAGACTCGTAATCTTAATATCTTTGAAATTGCAGCGTTATGAAAAAAATACCGTACAGTGTGTGCTGATCAAGAAATGAGCTATCCAGACTCCAGTCTTTTGAACCAGGCTGTAAACATGTTTATTTCTGCTGTAAAGATCGTCTTATTTGAATTGGTGTGTATGTGGTTTCCAGTACCAGCAGAGCCAGCCTCAAGCGGACACTCGATGAACTGCAGTTTTTACACTTCTGCATTGGCTCCAAATCTTGCGGCGGCTTGGTTTACACACACACACACTAGACTGAGTGTGTGGAATTACAGCACATGGAAAGCAAAGTCCATTACTTTCTGACTTTGGATTCTCTTCTTTTGGATTAGCTCATCCAAAGACGAGGGTGTTAGCTAGTTTTTTAGGTTAGCCTTTCCTGTTGTGCTAGTCCCAGGGATCCAGGTGACAGCTGTAACAGAACTATTGCTCAGGTTTCTGGGGATGGGCTCAAGCAGATTTCCAACATCCTTCTGACACCTCTCTCATCTCCACTGTGCCTTCATCATCCTCAATCCTCAGAGTCCAGGCCCAACTTCATTTAAATCCCAGTGGTTGAACCAAACCACTTACCAACAAACAACAAATGCATCAGAAAAATCATAATCCCTTGTCAACAATGAACTCTGCTATGTCATAATAGAAGACTGTTGTCCTAAAATAGACATTGCAAAGGATGCAACTCTGAAAACAGACTTTAGAGGAATGAAATCATATCAATGTACAGTGTTAAGTCTGGTTAGTTTGATATCAGTTTGTTTACAACACCAGAGAGGAAACCTCCAGTGCCGAAAAACAGAGACCAAGAACTGCAGTTTCACGAGTGTCCACTAGAAGCTGGCTGCACAAGCCAGGGAAAGCCCATCAAGCCCTGTGCTAAAATATCCAACTTTACAACATAATTCATCATGCCAACAGCCTGGAACAAAAAAATCATTGGTCTCAAAGTGGAAAACTCACGTGCTGCCAAAGCCATGACCAGAGGTGGCACTGTCCTCCCTTGAAATGCTTGGCAAACCCGGGTGCCACCCAGAAATCCTGCACTATGATTGGCTATTGGCTTTGTCAGAGGTGGGACTTATGCTAACATCAACTATTTGACGCTCCAGTTTGGTCCAGCTGTGTGTTAGTGTGCGTATGTACAGAGGCTACAGCCCTCAAACTATATGTTACAGTCTGACAGTAGCCTGCTTTGTATTTAAATGTACGTTGTAGCATAGCTTATCTTGTTAGTGCCTTCAGTTGTGACTCTGGACATTTGTCGTTTTAGATCCTTAAAGCTAGGGTTGGTAGTCAGATTTAGGTCCACGTTTTATTATACTGGTTAAAATGATCTTTATGTCCTGATGGTAATCAATACATAATGTGTTCTTAAAAAAAGAGGTGAAAAAAAGCTGCTATCTACAGCCGGAGTAAACCTGTGAAAACACCAACCAATCCCTGCCATCAGGAGCCAAATGATGAAACCAATCAAATCCCGTCCTGCCGTTCTGCCCGCCTCCTGCAGAGCGTACATTTCATGTTTGTTTGTGTTTTTAACTTTCACTATGAGAATGTGTCGGTGTTTTCTTACCGCTGAGTGAGACGTGAGTTGACGTAGTGCAAAACACAAACCATGTCCTGAGGACCGGTTTTGAATCAGTCACCATCATATGGTCGTGAATCAGCGGCCCTCATGCATGTGAGCGGGGGCGTCGTTTTGGAGGATCTCCGAGGGGGGGGGGGTTAGACGGAGTCCTGAGGAAATGCTACATTCAAATTCATGCTAGTTTTCTGTGACTACCAACCCTAGCTTTAAATAATTCAGCTAAGAAGTTTTAAATATTATTTTTGAAGTAAATTTATTATACACAAGAATATAGCAACCGTATGATGCTTTAATGATAGCTGTTAAAGTAGATGGTGAAGACTTAAAGGGTCATTTGTTTGTGTGCACATGTACCTCGGCCACCCCTTGCTGTCAGTCGGTCACCCCAGTCACAAAAGTCTGGAAATGCCCCTGCTGATCCTGCAGTGGTTGGTGCTATCCTGTCCACTTTGTCTTACTTCATTATCAGTGGAAATGTTCAGTTACACCAGCTAAGTCAGCTCACTCAAAGAAGGCTGACATAGTTACAGCATGTTTTTCCATACCTCTGACAACAGAGCACAGTGTGAAACAAGCACTGACATGCAGTGATTTCAAAGCCTTCAGTCAAAAGCAGGCTTTACAAATGTTCCTTTTCATGCTATAAAAAAAATTGGGCACTCTATCTGTCCACAAGTGTGCAACAAAACATATGTTTCCAAAGGTTCAGCCTCGATCAAACCTCTGATCACCTGATCAGAGTTTTTTTAGAAGGAGAAATCGCAAGTCTGAATCTAAACCTACACAGACAGCTGAGCCAATCACAAACCGCCCTCGTCTCTTATAAGAGTCGAGTGCTTCTATCCACACACAGGGCAGAACCTGCAGACATTCAGCAATGATGCCACTTTACATGGTTATTGTTCTTCTCAGTGAAATCTGTGAGTATTTACAATCTTTTTTTCAGTTTCTTTGTTTTGAATATAATTCTAAGACAGTTTTCAATAAGACCGACAATACATTGTGTATTTTTTTGCAGTCCAGGTAGCAGCAGTGAACAAGATCTCCAGTATTCATCAGGACAGAGGGTTGAAAACAGCTAGAGTGGGATATGAAGTAACTTTACACTGCACATATCAGGATGATACTGTAAACTTCCTTTCATGGTACAAGCAGAGCCTGGGAGGTAAACCTGACATCATATCTACTCGGATGAAGCTCAACCCAGAAGCTACCATCTCCTCTGCGTACAAAGAGAGGTTTAGAGTTATAGCTAAAAAAGGCATCAACCATCTCGTTATCAGAGACATTCAACTGTCGGATTCAGCGACGTATTACTGTGGGATTTTAGAATTCAACGCAATTGAGTTTGGAGAAGGAGTCTTTCTTCAAGTCAAATCATCATCGTCCAACATCACCGCTGTGGTCCATCAGCCAGCGCTGGAGCTGCTCCGGGCGGGGGACTCTGTGAATTTGAGCTGTACCATTTACACTGAGCCATGTGCCGGGGAGCAGAGCTTCTACTGGTTCAGACATGGTGCTGCTCAGCCTGCAGTCATGTACCACAGTAAGGGACAGTGTGAGGCTGACTCAGAGTCTCACATGAAAAGTTGCATTTTAAACCTTGCTGTAAAGTCAGTGAGCTCTGCTGATGCTGGGATGTACTACTGCGCTCTGGCTTCCTGCGGGGAGACGGTGTTCGGGAATGGAACAAGAGTGCAGATTGAAGGTAGGTGATCAGAACCGAAAGGGTGAGCGTTAAGTATAAAGTGTATCATATTTATTGTTTATCATACATGAATACAAAGACGAGATCTGTGACATGTTTTTCTTTTGACTGCATGCTAGGAGGCTCTGCTAGTCCCCGTCTCCTGGTCTACTGCCTGAGCGTGGCATTGGCAGTTTCCATTATTGTGCTACTCGTCTTGGCTTTCATCCTGCACAGAAAAGAATCCTGCTCTGTCTGCAAAGGTAACATATGTTCAGTTAAAGCATCTCAAATCAATTTGCATTGGCCTGGCTTGATCCAACGTGTTCTCTGATTCACAGGAACTGTTTCTCATTCAGCATGTTCGGCAACACCTGACGCTGTGGTACGTTAAATATCTGTGTGATAAAAGTGGAATTTAAGATCTTTTTTTCAGGTATGATCATTTTCACATAATTTGTCTTCATAATTTTGTCATCATCAGGGCCAGAGTGCAGATGCTCTCCATTATGCTGCTCTGAGTCTGAACAGAACCAGGGAGCGGCATCGCAAAGAGGGGAGCACGGAGGCAGAGTGTCTGTACTCCAAAGTGAAGAGTAGGAAAGAGTGAAGAAGAACTTTGCCTTCACATTTGATCAGTTTTAAAAAATAATGTGTCATTTTAATCCCTAAACTGATCAATTCACCGCTGGAATAAATTGCAATGAATTCAAATGTCCATTTTCAATGTTTTTGCTGATTTCTTCTGTCATAGATGTCTCTTAAATGTGTAAAAGTTAGAGAGGTCACCTTGTCTGTGCATAAAGTTTGATAAACACGCTCATGAAAGTCCCCTGTGGTCTATAAATATCTTCTTGTACTAGCAACGTGACCTGAGACTGTTTCTTTCAATCTACAGCCATTTCCCACCAGACACCTCTCACTCATGTGGTGAAGGTGGCGTGAGCTTAACCCTCTAACTTTCCATCGATGGAAACATGAGTCTTAGCAGAGCTTTAACACAGGAAGACCTGCATGCAGCATACAGGCCATAGCATCTTTCACCTCTGCAGACCCTTTCTCACCGAGCTGTGTGCAGCAAACAGCCTGTCTTTAATGCACAGAAGAGGCGGTGCACACAGAATATCTCTAAGCAAGCACGCTGTGTTGTTACAGATAAGTTATTAACATTAATTCAAGGAAAGCTTGTAGAATTTTAAATACCTGCAGTCCAGATTTGTGTAGACCAGCTCCAATCTGAATTTCTTTTGACACTAAACAGGGTTGCCAGTAATGGTTCATTAACTTTGACTTTTCAGTATTTTCAGTTCCTTAAAACAACCTTCAGCTGAGTTGGGCTTTTTAAAAAACACATCTGAGTAACTTGTACTCAGAAAATTTCCCCAAGCCACATGGATTGGAACATACAGGAAAATGAATCAGCTAATTCAAAAGCAAAACCACTACTTTGTCTGGTGTAAGAGCTAAGAGGGTCACTATAAGGTTGCCTAGAAGTGGTTAAGATAAGATGGAACAAACGGTGAGTTGAATGGTGTCAAAGCTTCAGAAACCCAAGAGTCAAGGCGCAAAGATCAATGTAGTTTTCAACCATCTTTTTTTGTTTGTTTTTAATCTGTGTGAGATATCAAAGCAGGATCAGGGACTCAATGAACGAGATGGTCTCCCCTCGCTCTGCACTCTGCTATGCATCCTGGTGACTGATGCAAGCTCTGTTGCAGGTCAGGATGAAGAGAGAGAGAAAGCACATCAGTAATAATAATAATAATACATTTCTTTTAAAAGCGCCTTTCTCAGCACTCAAGGCCACTTTACAGAGAGGTTAAAAACACAATAAATAAAATAACACAATAAAATAAATAAAAACAACAAGCAGAAGTAGTGAAACTATTCAGAGAATGCAGCTTGAAACAGATGAGTCTTGAGTTTTGATCTGAAGAGGGGAAGTGAGTCAGAGTTTCGGATGTCTGGTGGGAGTGAGATCCAGAGTTGGGCAGCAGAGCGACTGAAAGCTCTGCTGCCCATGGTGCTGAGACGGGCAGGGGGCACAGAGAGGTGGAGGGAGGAGGAAGACCTGAGGGAGTGACAATGTGGAGGAGGGGGTGGTGAGGTTGTGGATGGCCAGGGAGGATTTTGAAGGTGATTCTGAATTTGACCGGGAGCCAGTGAAGCTGCTGGAGGACGGGGGTGATGTGGTGGAAGGAGGGGGTTCTGGTAATGATGCGGGCCGCAGAGTTTTGGACCAGCTGCAGTTTATGGAGGGATTTGTGAGGGACACCGAAGAGGAGTGAGAGACAATAATCAATATGGGAGGTGACGAGGCTGTGGACCAGGATAGCAGTGGTGTGAGGGGCGAGAGAGGGGCGGAGACGGTTGATGTTGCGGAGATGGAAATATGCAGACCAGGTTATGTTATTGATGTGAGAGTGGAAATAAAGTGAGCTGTCGAGGATGACACCCAGACTCTTTACCTGAGGGGAGGGGGACACTTTTGAACTGTCTATGGTGAGGGAGAAACTGTCGGCTTTGGATAAGGTGGATGTAGTACCAATGAGGAGGAGTTCTGTTTTATGGCTGTAGTGCATTGATTGAGGTATGATGATGGTGGACGAGGATAATCAATCTGCAACAAACAAATGATCTCCATTAGGACAAGTGTGCTGCAAATCCAAGAATGATGCAAATTCATAAAAGCATGCACAATGTCCAAAACAAATGCAAATGTTGTTTCAGTATGATTCTGTAAATGAAAAAAAGAGGGATTGAAAAAAAGACAGACAGCTGCATTTGTATTGTTTATGGTAGAAAATACAACTAAAACATGTCTCCTGTGGTCCGGACACTGAATACACACACACACACACACACACACACACACACACACACACACACACACACACACACACACACACACACACACACACACACACACACACAACCACACTATACTGATGCTGCTGGTGGTTAAAGGAGGACGCTCACTGGAACATGATGAGTATGTCATTACAAATATCATCAGTTGCATGTGGACGTGACACCTTCTGGGTGCAGCAGCATTTTCAGAAACACAAGCAGGGTGACATCCTGCTATTAGCATGTTGTATTAGCACATTGCATGTAGCCCCTGTGAACCTGTCCAAAGTAAAGGCCCGCCCTTCAAAGTTGTTTACTCTAAATGCTCATTGTTCTCAAAAGGCCAGAGGTGTGTGTTGTTCTTTGTTCTTTTTGCGCCCGTGTGGTCGGCAGTCAAACATGAGGGCTCAGTTAACTTTGATCTTGTGCTTTGCAGCTCCTCCCTTCTCTTCGTCTGTGTGGTTTCAATCAGGAAGTGTCTGCAGTGTTTTCATGCAGTGTGGCCTGCAGTTTTTCTCTAATGCCCAGAGGATTACTAGAATATCAGAGGACATGAATTAAGGAAGATAAAAGATGAAGTTAGCTGCAAATAGATTCTCTTTGACAAAGAAGAGCTAGCAAGAAGAGCACTGTGCTGACCTGAACTACAAAAACAATAACTAGGAACTCAGTGAAAATTAAGACATATACTGTCCAACTAAATGTTCCATTGTATTATGCATCTTTAAGTGTTAAGAGTTTGTGAGCTAACCAGTGTCAGAAATCCCTTAGATAATGTTGGTGTGAGCCGAAACTCTTTAGAACAGTTGGGCCAGCACACACTGCTGTAAAGGATAGTTCTATGTAACCTTTGTAGTTCATGTATAAACATTTTCTGATAGATTAATGTATAGTATGGTGTAATAATTTGACAGTGTAGGGGTTTTGTGTGTATTCTTGATAGTAAGTATGCCTTTACTCACACGTAATGGAAGGTGTTATGATTTAGAGACTTCTCACCTTTGGTTCTTGGGTCACAGCGGCGAATGAGTCCTGTCTCCCGGCCAAATTCCACCAGATCCGTCACGGCACTGGATCTGATAGGTTTCTATTCTAGTCAATGTGTTAACTTCCACTGGATCCACTCCAGCGTTCCGGCTACTTCTCTGATCCGGCAGGTCGGAACGCAACGGATCAGATACACAAGACTTCTATTTCTGCCGGATGCCGGAGCACGACGCATCAATCTCAACAGAGCAGATGGAGCGGGACAGGAAGTCAGGTTTCACCAAAACAAAATGAAAACATCCGGTTAATTTTCAGAATCAAACACTCTGTGTTATCACCAGATCGTATTTCACTTAACTACAACAACAAACCAAAGTCATGATGAGTGGAGCCAGGCCTGGAGTCAACAGGTCAGAGGTTTTCAGAGGACCAGAAAGACAACATGGATGAGGAAAGGAGGAGGAGAATCCTTGATTCAGTGATTACTGTGGGAAAACCTTGGTCACATGACTCCAGCTGTACGGGGGTCCTGTTCCGTGCAACTGGTGGGTGTTGACGGACGAGAGAGCATGGAGCCGGACTGCAGTGGATCTGGTGGAAGTCCTGTTTCAGTCCCTGCACCTGCATCAGATTTGAATTTGTAAGGTTTGAGATTGGAGAGGCCGAGGGACAGACTCCAGGATAATCAGTCACTATCGACCCGAGCCCCAGAAACCTGTACTCGAGCGACCCTGCCTGCAGTGCCAAGATAGTGGTGGAAACCTCAAATCCAGAACACAAAAGAACTCAGGATCTTATAATCTTCAATCTCAGGATCTCTTATCACTATCTGTTCCAAGGGTCAGGACTGAACTTGAAAAAAGGCCTTCAGGTTTGCTGCTCCCTCGACCTGGAACGCATTACAGAAGGATCTGAAACTTTGTGGTTTGATAACTTTGAATGCTTTTAAGCAACCCTTAAATGACTTGGAGGCTGATGCATCTGTCTGCAGATGTTTTGTTTAAGTTTAATTCATGCTTTTTTTCTGGAGGTATTTGTTGTGTAGCTGTTGTATGCGTCTGCTATTTGTGTTTATGTCTATTGTAACTTGTGCTGCTGCCCTTGGCCAGGACTCTCTTGGAAAAGAGATTTTTAATTACAGTGAGCACTTCCTGGTTAAATAAAGGTTATAATAATAATAATAATAATAATAATAATAATAATAATAATAATAATAATAAGTGTGTTGGGACTAGGGTTGCAAAGGGGTGGAACATTTCCGGTGAATTTCCATGGGAAGTTAAGCTGGGGAATTTTGGTAATATTCCAAATTGGAAACTTTCCATGGGAATGTATGGGAATTAACTGTGAATTGAGGGTAATTTAAAGCAAAGGTATCATATCCAAGCATAAATATTTGTTTTGTTATAAGCAGACATCCATCCAAAATAGAAATCATGTGTGCATGTGATGGAGGAATGCACAGTGCATGTAGGGGGCGTGGTCTCAATAGCCCTGCAGTAAGCAGTGTGCTATGTGCATGTGGTTGAGGATTAGCATAGATATTCAACTGTACTATCATGAAATCTGGTTGTTTTAGTCAGGATTATGCTAAAATATATTTCCTCAACTATATTTAAGTTCCCTATTACGAGCCCACCTTCAATTTAGTAAATTCCTGGTTTATAAGTTTCCAACTTTGAATATTCCTGGAATTTTGCAACCCTGGTTGGGACCAAGGTGTTACAAAGTAATCTGATTACTTTATTAGCTGTAACAATTAATATAACGCAGTACTTCTGCAATTGAAGCAGACTGTTACAGAGTACTCCTGCTAGTTCAACAGTCTTTGATACAACACAACCACAACAATAGTGTAAAAATCAGATTAGTGAGACCATAACACCTACGCTTTTTATTCAGTGTCTTTAAAATGCGTTTCATGCAGCTCTGAACATGTGACCAATGTTTCCAGATCAGAACACAAGAAGGCACTTCTCAGTAGCCAATCAAACACAGTCTTCTTCTTCTTTTCTTCTTCTCCTCTCTAAGAGAGCAGACCATACTGAGATTCCTTTCATTCAATGCAGCAGTCTGGACATGATGACAGCCCTGAGGTGTGCTGTGCATCTGACTTTTCTGTTCTTAGGAAGTTTAGGTAAGTTGTCTTGGGTGCAGTACTAAAATATATCATACTTTAATGGATACAGTGAATTAATTTTGCTTTATATGGATCTCTTTTCTCCTCAGCTCAGATGACTGTTCTGAAATCCTCTGTACATATACAACAAGACAGCGGTTTAATAAGAGCTGATGTTGGTGACAATGTGACTCTGCGATGTTTCTATAATGAGACTGCTATAATGTTTTACTGGTACAAACAAAGTCTGGGGGAGAAACCAAAGCTCATGACTACCTTCTATCGACATGAAAACAGTGGAGTCTTTGTAAACGAATTCAAGAACTCTTCTCGCTTCAGACTAGATGCAGGAAAAGGTCAAAACCACCTGACCATTTTCAATCTGGTCCAGTCAGACTCAGCCACCTACTACTGTACGGGCAGCTACGAGTATGAATTTATATTTGTAGAGGGTGCTACTGTTAATGTGAAGGGTTCAAGTGTTAACTCAAAGGTTTTAGTCCATCAGCCAGGAGGCTCTGAGACTCTGAACTGTGCTGTCCGTACTGGGACCTGTGACGGAGAACACAGTGTGTACTGGTTCAAAGACTCTGAAGAGCCTCACCCAGGACTCATTTACACCAGTGGAGGAAAGAAGGATCAGTGTGAGAGGAAGCCTGATTCACAAACACACACCTGTGTCTACAACTTGCCAATGAAGAACCAGAATCCTTCTGATGCAGGGACTTACTGCGCTGTGGTCTCCTGTGGACGCATACTGTTTGGGGAAGGGAAGAAGTTGGACAAAGAGCGTAAGTAGCTTTATCAGTGATGTTTTTATAAATACTGTGACTATGACTTCTATCCCTTAATGTCTACTGTCCTCCAAATCTGCAGGTGAAAGTTACTCTTTGGTGTATTTCTTTTTCGGAGCTTTGGCATTCACCACCACACTGCTTGTTTTCCTGGCATGTGCAACATATTCAGTGTACAGAAGAAACTGCTCCCGATGTTCAGGTAGGATTACTGTCATAAAGAGCCTTTATACTTTAAATTAATACTTACACTATTTGTTACATTTTTTTAAGTTATATTTTTAGGCTTTTTGCCTTTATTTGATAGGATAGCTGAAGAGAGACAGGAAACATGGGGGGGTTGAGAGTGGGGGGAAGACATGCAGGAAGTGGTCGTGGGCAGGAGTTGAGCTGGCGACCTCTGCGACAAGGACTATGGCATCTGTATGTGGGGCACTTAGACCGCTAGGCCACCAGAGCCCCATACTATTTTGAGCTGAAGGCAACACTATTTAAGGTGGAGTGCCACAAATCAAAATATTACATGAGTAGTTCCAAATATAATATCTATCTATCTATCTATCTATCTATCTATCTATCTATCTATCTATCTATCTATCTATCTATCTATCTATCTATCTATCTATCTATCTATCTATCTATCTATCTATCCATCCATCCATCCATCCATTTTCTTCCGCTTATCTGGGGTCGGGTCGCGGGGGGTAGCAGTCCAAGCAAATTGACCCAGACATCCCTCTCCCCGGCGACACTTTCCAGCTCCTCCTGGGGAATCCCGAGGTGATCCCAGACCAGGCGGGAGATATAATCCCTCCACCACGTTCTGGGTCTACCCCGAGGCCTTCTCCCAGTAGGACGTGCCCGGAACACCTCTAAAGGGAGGCGTCCGGGAGGCATCCTTATCAGATGCCCGAACCACCTCAGCTGACTCCTTTCGACGTGGAGGAGCAGCGGCTCTACTCCGAGCTCCTGACCCTATCTCTAAGGCCGAGCCCAGACACCCTTCGCAGAAAACTAATTTCAGCCGCTTGTATCCGCGATCTTATCCTTTCGGTCATGACCTATCTATCTATCTATCTATCTATCTATCTATCTATCTATCTATCTATCTATCTATCTATCTATCTATCTATCTATCTATCTATCTATCTAAAAACTACCCTTCTATCAAATGACAATATATCTAAAAAGTATATAGATAATATAGAAAATATATAATATAAATATATACATAATAACGAATATAAATACATATAGATATTTAGATTATATGTTTTTAATATTATCAAATTTTTTCCAATAAATCGTCATTTCTATTTAAAATGTCTTAATTTTTTTTTCCTTTATTTGTGAGAAAGACATGACAGAGGTTTATAAACAATAGACAGTATAAAGACATACACATATTAACGGTTACAGTACTGTATGTTTCATGTATGTTGTTTTTAATTTTATTTATTTATTTTTTAAATTATATAATTTATGTTAATATTATGTTAATATGACACCAGGAAGTGAAGAATCCTCTTACCACAAGTGTACGGAGTGTAAACAGTGTTTTCTTTTCTATTGCAGACTCCAGATCTTCAGCCAGCTCGACTCCAAACACACGGGTAAGTGTCATATAATTTATTTAAGTGTCAGACACACTTTGAAAACTTTGTTTTGTCATCTGAGCTATACACCAGTCCCGAATGCAGAGAGAAATATTCTATTGTGTTGTGCTATTTTACCCAAAGCAAGCGGCTGCTCTTCTTTGCAAAGCATGCTGGATACATAGAGAGAGGCGGACCGGTCCAGCAGGGTCGCTTTGTAACAATTCTTCATTAGGTCATAGTCACACTAGGGATGCAAGCCAAAATACTACTGTCTCTTTTTGGTCCATTTAGATAGTGAATGTAGATTGTACACACAAACATCTTGAAAATGTTCTGGTTGAAAAATGTAATGTTTTACTTTGATTTGTTGTAGGCTCCTAAGTGTAGTTATAAACATATTTAGGGTGTTTTTTAACCTCTTTTTGTCTCTCTCTCAATGTAACTCGTCTCTCCTGCAGCGTCCATTACAATTCAAATTATGCAAATTAAGTGATGACATCATTTAGCCACTTCTAGCGACTTTTAGGACAGCCAATAGCTACTTTCCTCACTGAGGAGTTGGCAACACTGGAAGGGAGGGTTGAGCAAGGGAGCATTTCAGTCTCAAATCTGACCAATAGATATCGCCACATTCTCCCAAAGTGTTATTCTGTATGTGCGCTGTCATTTCATTGTGGGCTGAATTGCACAGTTTTTGCTGAAGTTATGTTGTGTAAAATGTAATTGAAAGTTCTCATTTTTGGTGATTGCAGGACAACCCAGACACAGACAGCATCCATTACTCTACTCTGAGGGTACAGAAGGCTAACAGCAGATCTACAAGACACAGAGATGACGACCTGAGTGAATGTGTGTACTCCAGTGTGAAGCAGTAGAGCAAGATACTTTGTGTTTGTTGGTTTTTACCATGTAAGAAGAAAGTGTTCAAGTAAATGTCTTTATCAAGCATTATAAGTGTTTGTTCAGGCTTATTCGGCCATACATTTCATCGGGCATTTTACTGCTGTGTACAATGTAGAGACACAATGTAAACTACTTGTGTCTTGGGACATGTGGTTTCAGATACTTGGGGGCGATATTTGGGCCTGTTAGCAAAGACCTGCAGAATTGAAAGTGGATATGTATGGTCTTGGACACACCCACACCTATCTGCTAAACCACTCCCTATAACTTAATAGCTCAAACATAACTAGCTGCATTAAAAATTGTTAATGCTTTTAAAATGTTTAAGTGTTTGCTTTATGTTTTTGTTGATTGTTACCATTTTGTTTTTAACTCTGTAAAGCACTTTGAACCGCTCTTTGTTTGAATGGTGCTTTATGAATAAACTTGCCTTGCCTTGCTTTCTTTGGTGAAATTATATCTTATCCACAGACTGTGAAAAAAATGGGTGTCAACTTATCCCCAATCGGTTTCTGAAGAGGCATTACAAAGTCAAAAGATGACTTTGACAGCATTCACTGACTGATGGTAGAGGCTGCTATAGTAAGGGACCATCAGTGTTAGCTAATCTTATTCATACACATTCACACACCGCTGAACAACAGAAGCTGTTTTTCGACCGGAGGGACTTTACCCCTGAACTACGTGTGTTTCGACCAGTACACCCAGGGTTTAAATTTAGTTCAGGGGTTGATAATCTCCCCCCTAAAAAGCTCCTGCTAGGGGGGTAGTACTTTTCAAAGGGCCCGGGGCTTTCTTGGGGCGGGGCCTGCAATACTGAATGTGTCTGATTGGTAGATTAACCTCAGTGTTTTTATTCCGCCCTCCGTCCACAATAACATCACACACATCTGTGATTCACTTGATTTCTCTTTCTTTCATTAGTTTTGATTTGTTCTATCTTTTTTGTATGTGTGTGTACTTTTCAAAAGAAGAAGCTGTGATTCTCTTGATTTAGCAGCTTGTAACAGTAGTCTTCTCTCAGCCCACCGTGAATGCGTCTCTCCCGGTGTTACGGTTTTAAAAGTGACCCTGTAAACTGGAGACCTTCAGCTGAACGTGTCAGTGTTTGTGGAGTTTACACAGCTGTTGAAACACAGAGGGAGTTCCTGGGAATGCAAACTAGTTTAGTTTTTATTAAGATTTCTAAATATCCTCATCAGATATTTAATGATGGTCTAAAGACGTTTATGAGGGATGCATCCGGCTGAGAGTCTCCAGTTAACAGGGTCGCTGTTTAAACCAAAACACTGGCCGATCTCTGCCACGGCTTTTTGAGTTCAAAAGGATTTTAAAGCCGTGTTGAAACGTCTTTGCTACTCGCGCTTATCTCCTCTCACGTGTTGATTCAGTGAATCCATCTGTGATGAAATATAGCACCATCTAAAACAGAGCCAGCTGAGTCTCTTCATGCTAACAGGCTAACTGTTGTGTTGCTCATAATGATACCTGCCTGTCTGTCTGCTTCTATGGTGTCATCTGTGATGAATGGCATTCCTCTTTGTTTTACTGCCCTCTACTGGTCTGGTGGTGTAGTGCATTTACTTTTATTTTCTCCATACGTCACTGGCCTGATTTGCACAATCTACCCGGTACTTCAGCCCACGTTCGAAACGCAGACAACAATGGGGGCACACCTTTTAGTTCAGGGGAAAGTAATTCTGGGGGCTAAAAGACCCCGGAACTCTTGGTCCAAATGCACCTAGAGGGAGCAATTTGGGGTTCAGTGTCTTGCCACTTCTACCCACTGCCACCATTGTAAGCTGATAGACAGCCCTCTTATCAATCAGATAATTACATTACATTTTTTTTGTGTTGTGTTGTGTTATGTTATGTAACCATTTTTTTTCAACCAGGTTGATAACATGTTTGGTTCTGTTGTAAAAGGTACCTTACTACGGGCTTCAACCATAGACTGCATGTCACGTGGACCACGTGTGCATTTCAAAGCTTAACAAAAGTGTTTGTCACAATGGAAATGCTTACTAAGCCTAATCTTAGGTGAACCTTCAGAGGCAAAGAGGTGGAGCCGAGGCAAGCTAGTCCCTGCATGGCAAACAGCTACAACTCAGCTAGGCCCCTGATTATGCAATTGTAGCCTTTAGCCATTACATTATGCTAACAAATGAGTTACAAAACAAATCTAACCCTTTAAAGTATGTATAAATAAAGAAATGAGCTACATTGGGATACTTCGGGAGCCAGCCTCAAGTGGACACTGAATGAACTGCAATTTTTTTGACTGTTCTACATTAGCCTCAATTTCCAATACTTAAAGTTGCTGCTTGGTTTCATCCCAGAGTCATAGTTAAGAAGATGTCAAGTAGTCGAACCTTAGCTCACACACTTGCTTGTTCAAAATGTATAGGGTTTGTGGTTCAGGTTCCTCTATAAGCTAGCATCAACATCAGACTATTTAGCCCCAAGTTTGAACTTAAGATGGGCATTTCTTTATAAATTCAGTCAGATTAAAATAAAAGGATCCAGAAAAATAAATAAAAATGTAAGGGAAGCAAACAAGTGCTGGTTTAACAGGGGTGAGTTACCATTGGGAAACTAATGCGTTCACATTTAATGGATAAGGGGGTCAATCAGCAAAGCTTAGCAAGCACCCTTGCATCATTTATATATTTGGCTTCAGTAGGGCCAGCAATGTTGTCAACAGGTTATACCAACACATTACCTCTGATACTCACAGTGAACATGGTGGATGTTACAATGTTACAATGTCATTTAGCAGACGCTTTTATCCAAAGCGACGTACATATGAGAACAAGAACAACACAAGCAAAGATCTAGACAAGAGGAAACAAGATCAGTACGAGTAACAAAGTGCTTCAAGTCAATTTGGGTGCAGGTTCTGCCAAGCAGTGTAAAGGCAATGCACAAAAGTAAATAAGGATTTTTTTTATTTTTGTTTTATAATAAAATAAGGAACATCTACAATGAAGCAATCAAACCATTTAAGACCTTCCATTATCTGGATGCCATTCAGTCAACCTATCTATATTTGTATAGCGCCAAATCACAACAAACGTTATCTCAAGACGCTTTTACAAACAGAGCAGGTCTAGACCACTCTATGTCAAATTATGAACAGAGACCCAACACCAAGACAGGATAAGACTCAGTCTGACCCCACCTTAATCCACCATGAGCATTGCACCTCACAGTATTTAGCTAGTTACAGCGGAGAGGACAAACCAGACTCATGTTAGACACACATCTGCCTAGACCGAGTTGGGTCTGGAAAGAGGGATAGAGGAGAATAAGAGAGAGAGGGAGCGGTGATAGTGATGAGACGAGTAGAAGTAGCTGTTGCCGCTGGAGTCCAGCACGTCCGTATCAGCTGGAGTCTGGAACGTCCACAGCAGGAGGACGTCTACGGCAGCTCAGAGGAACCTACGAGACAAGGGAGCTCAGGGACTCCAGAAAGGTCTATGGTTAGTAACTTTAATGGGACAGGGAGAGTTAAAGTAAGTGATGAGGGGGTTGGGGGTGAGATAGGATCCCAGTGTGTCAGTGTGCAAGTTCCCCCGGCAGTCTAAGCCTATAGCAGCATAACTAAGAGCTGGTCCAAGCCTGATCCAGCTCTAACTATAAGCTTTATCAAAAAGGAAAGTTTGAAGCCTACTCTTAAAAGTAGAGGGTGTCTGTCTCCTGGACCCTGACTGGTAGATGATTCCAAAGGGGAGGGGCCTGATAACTGAAGGTTCTACCTCCCATACTACTTTTAGTTGGGTATCATAGAACAGATACCCAATTTTAATGTGCTTATGACTTCCCCTCCCCCTTTTGTGATGACAGACTTAGTGCTGCTTACGCAACACAAAGCCAGAAGTGCAATTACGTGTTTAAAAGCTTCTGTTCAATTGTAAGTTAATAATTTACTGTTCATGGTAGTGAACTCCCCCCCTCCCCTCCACACTCTTTACAATGGTTGAAACAGGAAGTTAATTTTTTCATGCACAGCAGCCACACACAGTCTGACCATGTCTAGACACAAATAGATAATAAGTTAAGCCAATCAGTGTCTCTGCTTTCATTCCTTGTAAGAGCAAGGTGGGCCTGCAGACAGGCGCATTACTAATCAAGGCAGATTTCAGCCTTTCTGCTTTAAAGAAAGAACATACACACAGGTCACTGTTTGAGTGTACTGCATGCATGAGAGCGCGCATAAAAGAGAGCGTGCATGATGCAGAGCTTAGTGTCAGGCTTGAGGTTGGGTTTTGGCCTATTCAGGGCTGTGGTGAAGCAGGCAGGAAGAGGGTAGGTGACTGTCCTCTGGCATCCATGTGTCAGCCCCAGACCAGAGGTAGTATCATGATGTATAGAGCTGAGGAAAGAAAAACTTGTCACCAGGCCTTCTGTCTTCTCTCAGTATCAGCACATACACTGATATTTCCTTAAGAGGAGGAGGACTGCTGCACGCCTCTGTATATGTGTAACAAACAGAAGGCGCAGTTACGAAAGTCTTATACCAATCTTACTTTTCACCAACATGCCCTCTAAATAGCTTTCTGTGTCCTAAATATAGAAATGCATCAGCTTTGCAACTGACTACACCTCATATTGAGACCAAAGTGCCAATGGCCCAAGTTTATGTGCTATTAATACAGCATCGAGAGGAGCCACATGAGGTGGTTCGGGCATCTGGTTAGGATGCCTCCCAGACGTCTCTCTGCGGAGGTGTTTCAGGCATGTCCGTCTGGGTGGAGGCCACGGAGAAGACCCAGGACACACTGGCGAGATTATATCTCTCAGCTGGCCTGGGAATGCCTCGGTATCCTCCTAGAAGAGCTGGTGGAAGTGGCCAGGGAGAGGAGTGTCTGTGCTTCCCTGTTGAGACTGCTGTCCCCGGGACCCGGACCTGGATGTCATGGACACTGCTGGAGCAGCCTGCTCCTCCTAGCCCCACCCCCTCTGCTCTCTCCTCATCACACACACCTGCAACCTGTTGGTAATCACCCTTGGTATACAAGCCAGCCAGTTCCATTGCTGGTTGCCAGATTGTTATGTGTGCTCTTGCCTGTTTGTGTTTTGGCCTGCTGTGTGTTCTGTTGTCTCCTTGGAAATTCGACCACTGCCTGTTGGCCTGTTTTTGGATTTGCCTGCCGTGAATAAATCCACCTTCTTCCTTAAATCTGCTCTTGGGTCCTTCCTGAACTATGACACCAGATAAGTGGAGGAAGATGGATGGCTGGGTGGACGGCGTGGGAGCTGGGTATGAAAATCCTGACTTCTTTGGGTAGAAGACCCCCTCACACACCAGAACATTTTGTGTCTAGTCGCTCTATCCGCGCATATGACTCCCTCAATTCCCGTGTCAAAATTGCGTGTACACGAGTGCACAAGACACAAATTTCGGCGAGAGGGAGGGGGGTTCCCACCCCACAATAGTCTGTTGTTATCAAAGAAGGTTGAGCTCGTGGACATTGAATGGGGAAGCCGGTTATGCTGAAGGGGGCGGAGCTAACTTCCTACTACAACCCATAGCTCGATTCAAGTGACAGATAAAGGTTTTCACAACTCAGCAGATAATCCTTCTCCCTCTCTGTCCTCACAGTGAGCTCCTGTTTATTCCTGATCCCATAAAAACAGGTAGAGTCATAGGGCCTGATCTACAAATAGCCCAAATAACAAGCGCTATATTGCGTGTGCAATATGCTATTTCTGGGCGTGTTGCGGGTGATCTTTTATGATTTCGTGCGCAAATGATAACAAGTGTACACGAAAAATGAAGTTTGAAGCCATGGAGTTGGAGGTTTTAGTGGAGGATGCAAATAAACACATTGGTGAACTCCAGCAGAGACATCTCAGCGTATTTGGGAAGGCCTGTGAAATGGTGAATGCTGTGAGAAAAAACAGAAGATCTGCCGATGAATTAAAAAGAAGATGGCAAGATATCCGCAGAAGAACAAAGGAAAAACTTCCTTTAATAAAATCTCTAATATTCTCTAATCATTAGTTGAAAAAGTTAAAGTGGGTGTCAGAATGATGCGGTCGCGGGGTGCTGGTGGCCTAGCGGTCTAAGCGCCCAACATACAGAGGCTACAGTTCTCGATGCAGGGGTCGCTGGTTCGATTCCCGGCCGGTCGACCATTTCCTGCATGTCCTTCCCCACTCTCTGCTCCCCCACATTTCCTGTCTCTCTTCAGCTGTACTATCAAATAAAGGCAAAAAGGCCAAAAATAAAAAAAACGTTATAATGATGCGGTCGCTATCCGTGGTGCTGAACTGCTTTGAATTTGTGTTGTTTTATTATTTTTTTATTACAAGAAGATGCAGTGTTGAAGTAGTTTCTCCATAGGAGATATGGCATTGCTCCTTTTTGTGACTGCCATTTGTCCGTAATGCTGTTCCAGTTTGCACCTGCCTTTCAAACGTGCTAAATATAGACGCAAAAACATCGCTCGCTATCTGCTTCAGGTTTGATAGATCACATTGCGTGTGCTAATGATTACATTTGCATCTTGCATTTGCGTTTTGATAATCTGTATGTACTCTGCATATTCATGAAGGCAAACACGCTACATGGATTGCGCATGCTATTTTGCTCATTTGAAAGATGCAAACCTCGGTGCACACAGTTAGACGTCAGCTTTGTGCTCGCTATCAAGTTTGCACGTGTTTTTATCATAGACTGTAAATAAAAATGGACAGCGTTGCTCCGCCTCTTCCCGTTGTACGGTTCTGAAGCCAAAAAATCCCTCTCCTGGGCGCCGCCATTGTGCAGCCAGAGCCTGTGAAGCCACTGTAATAAGCTCCACCCTACAGCGTGACGTCACAAGACGCTGTGTGTCCTTTGAAGTTTCACTCCACGGCGGCTGTGAATCAAAGGAAACAGGAAGTAAAACCCCGTTTTTTAAACTCTAATAACTAACGAAAAATAAACTTTTCATAAAAAAGAGGCCTTGAACACAAAACACTCAGATACTAACTACATATCACCACAGCATACGGATGTGAAAAACATTCATACAATGTGGATTTATTTTTTAAAGTTTGACTGCTACCCCATTCAAATGAATGGGGGGAGACGGATTTTTTTACCTATACTGCAGCCAGCCACCAGGGGGCAGTCACACTGCTGAAAGCCTCACCACCAGCCACCAGAACCTCTCCCTTGGTTTTTATACACACAAACCTTTAGTGGATCGGGCCCTTAGAGTTCAGGGAAGCTGCTCAGAGATAGAATCAAAGTGTCTAATATTGTTATGGTCCTGATTTGTTGTGTGATTTGCCCTAACCCTCTCTCTCTCTGCCTGCAGGTTGCATGGGTAGGGGCGGGGCCGGTCTCCTCAGCAGTGAGGCTCATCAGGCACACCTGTCCCTGATCTGCTCATCAGCACTGGCTTCTTAAGCCACCACCAAACACTCCTCCAGTGCCAGATTATTCCTCTAGCCACATGCTCCATGTCCCGTTGTAGCCTTGCTCCTGAGGAGATTCAAGCCACGCTTTTCTGTTTACTTACCTCGAGTTGTTTCCAGAGGATTGATTCCTAGTTTTTGTTTGTGAGTTTTTGATAGAACCTTTTTCCCCTTTTGGGTGATTTTGTGTTACTCCTAGTTTTGTACTTTTTCTCAGTTGTTTTTACCCGCAAGGCGCTTTTTGTTGAACCTTGGTTTTTGCTTAATAAATACTTTTTCCCTGTACTCTGCATTTGGGTCCTAGTCCTTTGCTCAAGCCGTAACATAATATATTCCAGATGAGTGAATCTCCGCTGGTCCATACGTCACACCTTGTGTCACCGGATGATCTGCATGCTGATTGGCTATCGTGCTGCGATAGATTCACTGGAGTTAAGTTTTTTAAACTATTGTGAATTATTTGCGCAAATAATTTGCTTCTTTGTTGCCATTCGCGTCACCCAATTTGTGCCGCCAGACCACTACTTGCATCTATTCGTGCCTTTACATTGACTTTACATGTAATTAATTTGTGCAAAGATTTTATTCACATTTGAGTTGAACACACCATTAGCCCACACCACTATCAGTTCAGTATTCGTAGTTGTGGTCAGCATGTATGGTCTACTATATGATTGTATTCTTTTATAATTTGTACATATAACTTGTGTTGATATTAACATCTCAGGATAAGCCCCTTGAAGGCATCATTTTTTAAAATTATTTATTTTACCAGGTAAAAAATCATCTTGTTTTACCTAAAGATGAATTGAAGTCAATCCAGTTTCCTCTTGAGCTTTCCCACTACCTTTCCAGTGTTGATTTATTCAACTTATAGAGAGATAACTGTCAAATAGAAGCCACAGCAGATATGCCCCTGCACTTTGCTCTCAGGGTAACAGGAAAAACAGAGACAGTAAGGCGACTACAGGCTATGAAAAGTGAGTTAATGTTGCTGACCATATCTAGACTGTACAAAATGATTCTGTTCTTGTTTTGGGGTTTTAAATATCAAGCTTAGGGGACAAACTGTGGAGCTAAAGCCTCCCCAAGTGACTTTAATCAAGAACCAAAACAGAGCAAAGGAGGAGGGCATGAACTTTTGTTTCCATAACAGGACATTCAGTGTCACTTCTTCTCAGCCAATCACACGCAGCTCTCTCTTTAAGAGTGGAGGACCAGTGACGATCCTCCACATTCATCGAGATATTTTGATCATGATGACATCTCTGAAGTTGGCTTTACTCCTGATCTGTCTTTACGGGTGGATAGAAGGTAAGCTGAATGTTTGTCTGGCTGAACTTGTGTCCTCATAGATATACTCACTCACTGTTTTCACAAAGAGAAAGTACTTTGTTGCTTTAATGCACTATTTCTGTCTCTTTTCTTTTTAGCCTTGACAAGTGTGTCAAGATTGCACGCATCTGTACGCCAAGAGAGTGACTATGTGTCGGCTAACTTTGGGGACAATGTGACATTACGATGTTTCTACAAAGGAAATGTTGCAGCAATGATTTACTGGTACAAACAAGCTCTGGGACAGAAGCCACGGCTCATCTCTAGTTTCTATAAACACGATACAAAGGCCACTTTTAGTGATGAGTTCAAGGACGATCCACGCTTCACGATGGAATCTGATTCTGTTAACAATCATCTAACAATCACACATTTGCAGCCTTCAGATTCAGGCACCTATTACTGCATGAGTGGCTATGCATACAATTTCCAGTTTGTAGAGGGAACTTCTGTCAGTGTAAAGGGCTCAGGATGGAATATAACAGCTTTGGTCCATGAGTCGGCATCTGAGACCACCCGGCCAGGAGGCTCAATGAGCTGCACAGTAAACGCAGGGAGCTGTGATGGAGAACACCGTGTGTACTGGATCAAAAACTCTGAAGAATCTCAACCAGGACTCATTTACACCCACGGAGGCAGGAGTGATCAGTGTGAGAGGAAACCCAACACAGAAACAAACACTTGTGTCTACAATTTGCCAACGAAGAACCTGAATCTGTCTCATGCTGGGACCTACTACTGTGAAGTTGCCGCATGTGGACACATTCTGTTTGGAAACAGGTCCAAATCGGACTTGGCAGGTAAGTACCAAGTTGTTTTAATAACTTACTGTGATTATTCAAATATTCTTTATGTATTTGAAAGTAAAAGCTGAAAAGTATACACAGACTAGAGTTTGCAACATGCATACGCAGCATCCCTGTGCACTATAATAATAATATTAATAATAATAATAATAATAATAATCTTTATTTGTAGAACACTTTTCAAAAACTATGTTACAAAGTGCTTTACAATACCTCAAAGGACATGTGCAAAAAAGGCAAGGCAAGGCAAGGCAGTTTTATTTGTATAGCGCATTTCATACACGAGGGCAACTCAATGTGCTTTACATTAAAACATTAAAAGCATTGGAGACATTCAGACAAGCATAAAAGAACATAATTAAAATGACAAATATAATAAAACAAAAGAAAAGGAAAATTAGAAATATATTAAAAATTACATTAAAATTTTAATTTAAAGTGAGTTAAAATAAGCTAAGATAGGAAGGCAGTGGTAAATAAGAAAGTCTTAATCTTTGATTTAAAAGAGGTGAGAGTTGGAGCAGACCTACAGCTTTCAGGGAGTGTGTTCCAGGCATGTGGTGCATAATGAAAGCAGACCAGTACCTGATGACCTCAGAGGTCGAGGTGGTTCATAAAGTAGTAGCAGATCAGCAATGTATTTTGGGCCTAAACCATTCAGTGCTTTATAAACCATCAGCAGGATTTTGAAGTCTATTCTCTGACAGACAGGAAGCCAGTGTAGAGATCTAAGAACTGGAGTGATGTGGTCTACTTTTTTGGTCCTTGTTAGGACTCGAGCAGCAGCATTCTGTATGAGCTGCAGCCGTCTGATGGACTTTTTAGGGAGTCCTGTAAAGACCCCGTTACAGTAGTCTAGTCTGCTAAAGATAAATGCATGGATGGGTTTTTCTGCATCCTGCTGAGACATAAGTCCTTTAATCCTTGATATATTCTTAAGGTGATAGTAGGCGGACTTTGTAATTGTCTTAATGTGGCTGCTGAAATTAAGGTCTGAAAAAAAGGACATTTTAAAAGACCATACAGTTTGTGCAAGTATCATTACTATTAAAAGAACACAAAATCATAAAAGCAGGACCCTGTGCAAGACACCTTGATCAAAAAAAGTCAGGAAATGCTCTTAAAAGAGAGCACAGAGACCGTCAGCTTAATGTCCTCAGGCAATTAATTCCACAGCTGTGGGGCCAAGACCGAAAACGCCTCGTCCCCCCTTGTTTTCAGACAAGTCAAGTTACAGTAGATAGCGACCTCTATTTTAAATAATGCGCACACCATTTGCACGAGTTTCAGCTTCTTCACTCTGGACAACGGTTCTCAGTCCTGAGGTGCAGAAAAAGGGGTACAAAAACAGCTTTGTTCCTGCTGCTATCACTGAACTGAACAAGCCAGAGCGTTTCCTTTCTCACACAGACTCAAACTACAGTTTTAAGTCAGATTTTCTTATTTATTCATGTGATTTTGTAGTTTGGATTGGTTGATTGTTTTCTGATATGCCTTTTAAATGGAACCTTTAGCTCTTTCATCATTTAATCATGTCTGTTGATTTTATCCTTTTTATTGTTTTATCAGTTTTAGGGGGTCAGCCCTATGTTCCCGCAGCCCAATGTTGCAGCATTTCAAGGACATTTTCAAAATTAGGTCTTGTGTTTCTACATTTCCCTTCAATTTAAGCCCTATCCTCCCACAAGATTTTTTGGAAGAGTATTTTTTTTTTCGATCAGCAGCAGCAGAAATCATCACAATCACAATCATGACAAGAAAAAATAAAATAGGCTGACCGAAAAAAGGTTTTGACTGAATCTGAGCTTATAGATGCCGAACCCTTGTTTTAACTTCCTTAAGTCAGACAAATAAAACCAGATAAGTACAAATACACACACACACACATACTTGGGGCTGTGGGAATATAGGCACGCTCCCAGTTTTAGGAATATTTTAGTATATTTAGCACATAAAGTAGTTTGTTCTGTCCTGTAATTCTGTAATGACCTAACATCTCACTGGCTGCAAAATAAGTTTACCTACAGAAACAAATAAAGTAACCTGAACCTGAACCTGAACCTGAGACCAGTACTGGGAGAATTCAAAAGTATCTGAAAACAACCTCGGGTCAACCTGACTTCTTCACAATCAAACTGTAAAAATCATCTTGTATGTGCACTCTGGTGGTCCATCCCTGCAGGAGACGTCATTTTTTAAATAACATTAAACATAGTTTGGCATATCTTTACAAATTTCCACTAACATATTCATCTTCATTAACGTATCTGTAACAAACTAGTGTCGCTCAGGGACATTAATGAGTGGACTCTACTAACCTCTTTTTTTTTTAACTCTCCTGATGTCTCAACATCTACAGATGAGAACAACTCTCCTGGCTCTCTCGTGTTGTTCTTGAGTGGAAGTTTGGCATTCACCTCCATCCTGGTTGTTTTACTGACGGTCTCAGTTTACAGTTTGAACAAAGGAAGCTGTCGATGTTCAGGTAAGTGGTTCTGATTCTACAACAGCTTTTGATGAAGATGGTTTTAAAGCCTCTGGTCACCCAAGACTTTCTAAGTATGATATTTATGATCATGTGTACTTGCTGTGAAATATCTAAAATATCAGAACTGAACTTTAATCCATTTTTGGGATATTATCAGTTAAGTTTTGAGAATGTTCTGATACTGGGTGTTCAGTAGGGGGGGTTTACTTAGAGATTTATTAAATGAATATGTAGCCAATCACACAAAAATACAAGCCGAGTCCACTCCACTCCTGCTCAATGTGTCTCTACGTCTGAGTGAACTCATCTCCTCGTCGCCTTTGATATTCCCTCGCCTTCTAACCACGTACTTCCTGTAATCTGTCTGTAGGCCCGTCCTTCTGTCTATATCAAGCCATCTCACAGCTCTTTGTGCCACTACGCTCATGTGCACCCTAACTGATGAAGGCCCAGAAAGCTCACAGTGGCTTCACCTGGCACCTTGAGCTGTGCTCTGCCTTCCTGCTCTTCAGCCTCACATGACATTGAAGTATCTGACATAAAATAAGTATCTGACATAAAACATGTCAAGGAGAAACCTATGTTGTTTCAGACTCTCAAGGACATGTAGATAGAGACCCCCTTCCTGTTTTGTGACTTGCAGGGATAAGTTTTGCAACCCTTAAGGCTGATTTATACTTCTGTGTCGAATCGACGGCGTAGCCTACGCCGTAGGTCCACGTAGCTCCCGTACCTACGCAGAGGCCTACGCACGTAGCTGACGTGCACCTCCTCCAAAATGTAACTATGCGTAGAGCCGACGCGGACCGCAAGCTCTGTGATTGGTCCGCTCGACGGCTTTGTCTTTCCCGCATTCACAGCACTTCCGGGATCCCGGACATCGGCCACACATCGTCCGTGTATTTCATCTCCTCCTCTCTATTCTTCATGTTATCATGTCTGTATGATAAACAGCAACATGTATCAGCTGTAGATTAACAGAACACGCTCTGAATCTCTGTGGAAAAGTAAACAGAGATCGTAGCAGGACCGGAAGCAGGCGACCGACTATCAGAGACCACACTGCCCTCAAGCGTTTCTGCGGAGAATTGCTGTGCAACACGGACACATCGACGCACAAGTATGTGAGGCTCATGTCCGTGTCAGCCCCTGCTGCGTAGGGGAGACGCAGAAGTATAAATCAGCCTTTAGGTTAGCAGAGCTGAAGGACAGTACAGTAAAAGACCAGATGTTAAGATAAGGTTGTGCTCTGTAGTAGGCTATGTCACTGGCTCTCAGACCTATAAAGGGTCTTGCTCAATAGCATTCTGGGAGTCAGCAGATTTGCAGAGCTGTTCTCCCAAGTATTCCGGGTGCTTGTTCGATACTGGTTTTGATTCTTGTAATAAACACATTACTATGCAAGCAAGCCAGTGTCACGAAGATTCCTTCTGCATCTACACATCACGGGCGGTCAAGATACAACAACATGTTCCAGACATAGAGACTATGTATTAATTAAAGTAATAAGTCATAAAAGTATTTTGTAACTCAGCACTCAGAGAGCATTTGAAGAGAATCATATTCAGAAGCTGGAGTTTCTTCACCCTCTGGCTCAGAGTCAGACGGCTCAAACGTGTAGGGCTGGACTACACTGTACCCCTTTTCCACTGAGACAGTTTCAGGGCCGGTTCGGAGCCGGTGCTCGATTGAGAACCAGTTCTATGCGTTTCGACTGCGAGAGAACCGACTCTCGGCCAGGGAAACAGGTTCCACAGCAGCACCAACTCTTTGCTGCTCTAGATTATAGACCGTTTAATAAATGGATGTAGTATCAGTGACGTCATCCATCTGTTTCTGAAGCGCTGTTTTGAGGCCAATCATCGGCGGCAGCCATATTGCTGCTGTCGAGCGATTGTGACGTAAAGAGGCGGGCTTTGAGCCTCCTAGCCAACAGCTACAGTGTTCCCACCTGTCAATCAAGTGAGCTGTGCCTCTCATTGGAAAACTTGCAATCTAAATATCTTAGAAATTGCTGCGTTAGGAAAAAACTCACCCCCCCCATAGTGTATGCCGATCGAGAAATGAGCTATCCAGGCTACACTCGCATTTTGTACCATGCTGTAAACAAGTGGATCCTCGATGATCTGCAGTTTTTAACACTTCTGCATTGGACTCATATTTAAACCGAAGGTTGCCCTTGTCTTGGGTCGAGGGGCGGGGTTGCCGTGACCAAAAGGATAAGCCAAACGAGTTACCGCCATTTTCCTGCAGAGAAAAAATGACAAAGATGAAGCTAATGCACAGAAGTATTGGTAAAGTTGGACTTGCTCTCTCATGTGATTATGAAAAGCCAGGAGCAACACCAGCCAGCATGCTGCGTTGTCCTCCATCGTTGTCGGGCAAAGTTCGTTCTAGCGCTGCTGGGAAAAGCGGTCACGTAGAAGTGACGTCATGATGTCTCTCTTCCACGGGCTCGTGCGGGTGGAAAAACAAACTGGTGCTGAGTTGGTTCAGAACCAGCTCCGAACCAACGCGAGCACAAGCCTGGAAGTAGAACCAGGTTCGTGTTGGTTGAAAAGGGGTATCTGAGTTGTTGTTTGTTCTGTTGCCATGGTTTAGTTTGATTGACGTGTCAATCAAAACGTTAGCTGCCACGCCCACACAGTCCTGAGTAATGGTCTAAACTGGAACTGAAGCTGTTTCTGAACGAGATCTTCTAATAGTTTATGTTCATTGATGCTTGATGACTCATCCCAGAGACTTTAAATAAAGAGCCTTTTCTTTTTCATGACAGAGTCTCCAAGAGTGTCAGCCACAACAACTGAGGTGAATATAATCTATTTAAAATCTAATGTAACTTACCTGAAGTAGCTTTACTTATCATCTAACATGTGCTGTAACACAGTTAATGAAGGGATCGAGAAGTATTGCTAGCTGTAGTACATTCTGACTTTCTCTATGAAGAATGTCAGGCCTGTAAAAAGATGAGTTTCAAAGTCCAAAATCAAATTTCAAAATTATGTCTTTTATGTCACGGTCACAGCTTTGGGATTTATTTAACCTAAGTTTTCTGAAAAGCCAAATTTTGCACATTTGTCATGGATAACAATTAATTTAGAAAAAAAATCATCAAAAGCTTGGGATCTGTTTTGACTATATTTGATCATGCTTTTTATTCTACCAGAGTAACCAGGATCCCGACAACCTCCATTACGCTGCTCTGAGGGGTCACAGGGCCAACAGATCCAGAACACAGAGGGTCAACAGGGATGAATGTGTGTACTCCAGTGTCAGACAGTAGAGCTGCACAACTTGTGGTGCTTTGTAATTTGTGTGTGTGTTTTGTGCATTTTTGTACTCTTATGATTAGGGATGCACCTGAAAGACTTTTATCACCGAAACAACATGGCTGAAACAAAAGGTTGTGATGATGCAAGCAAAAAACGCGACCAGCAAGCGTTTGTCTGGATAAGTCCAACATGTCTGCATCCGTTCTTCCTTTAACTGCAGCACTAAAGCGTCTTCTAAGCAAAGAGGTTGAGACGGACCACGGAGTGAAAACAATGAAAAGTACACTCTTACAGTCTGTCAGCACACATTTCACTGAGATCTATTCGAATCCTCTGCACTTCATTGCGACTCTACTTGATCCACGTTATAAAGATCATTACTTGGATGTGAGAATAAAGCAGCGTGCACGAGAAATGATCCAGGTCGAGATGGATGCAGAGAACCTGCTTGCCTTGATTTTACTGAGGTTAGTACACAGTAGGGATGCAGTCGGGAGGGCAACTGGGTCATTATCAGTCTGCAGGCAGAGAAAAAAAAAGCGCACGTGGAGACCTATCACTCAGCCGCAGCCCCCAGCTGAGCGTCTCTGCTGTGAGCAACACCTTCAGTCAGCTGATTCACATCCAAACATGCTTTAAACTTCAAACACCTCCCTGATAGCTGAACCAAATATGAGACCACATGATGTTTGTTCATGTGATAGAAAATCAAAACAAAAAAATGTGTTCGAGTAAGTTCTTAACAATCAATTAATCGATTACTTGTTGAAATCCCTAGTACACAGTCATAGTCATAAACGCAATGGTATTAATAATTGGACTAACAATTTATTTCGGTGTTTCGGTTTTCGGCCTTGGTTTCCTCATTTTCCATTTTCGGTTTTGGCCAAGAACTTTTCATTTCGGTGCATCCCTACTTATGATTCCTGTTGTGGAAGTTTCTCTTTTTAATGTACACAGTGTCCTTAAAGAGACTGGATTGACTAGTGTAATTTCAGGACCATGAAATCTGTCAGAATAAATGAAAATGTTGAATTTGAAAACTGCTGATCCACTTTGTGTTGTGATAACTTGTAAAAAGGCCTGTCTTATTTTACAGGAACATTAACACTGTATTTGACCTTAATGGCTGCAAGGTAATAGAAGAAAGAAATCTGTCTTATGGTATGATGCAACCCAGGTGGTTAAATAGGTTACAAATGCTGATAGAGCCTAAGTCAATACCAAAATAGTTCAAGCTATATTATATTGTTTTATTTATTTATTTAAGACTTAGGCAAGGCAAGGCGAGGCAAGGCAGCTTTATTTGTATCGCGCATTTCATAGATGAGGGCAACTCAATGTGCTTTACATTACAACATTAAAAGCATTGGAAACATTCAGACAAGCATAAAAGAGCACAATTAAGGTGAGAAATATAATGAAACAGAAAAGAAAAGGAAAATTAGAAATACATTAAAAATTACATTAAAATTTTAATTTAAAGCGAGTTAAAATGAGCTAAGATAGGAAGGCAGTGGCAAATAGAAAAGTCTTAATCTTTGATTTAAAGAGGTGAGAGTTGGAGCAGACCTACAGCTTTCAGGGAGTGTGTTCCAGATATGTGGTGCATAATGACTAAACGCTGCTTCACCATGTTTCCTTCTGACTCTTGGGACTGAAAGCAGACCAGTACCTGATGACCTCAGAGGTCGAGGTGGTTCATAAAGTAGCAGCAGATCAGCAATGTATTTTGGGCCTAAACCCTTCAGGTCTTTATAAACCATCAGCAGGATTTTAAAGTCTATTCTCTGACAGACAGGAAGCCAGTGTAGGGATATAAGAACTGGAGTGATGTGGTCTACTTTTTTGGTCCTTGTTAGGACTCGAGCAGCAGCATTCTGTATGAGCTGCAGCCGTCTGATGGACTTTTTAGGGAGTCCTGTAAAGACCCCGTTACAGTAGTCTAGTCTGCTAAAGATAAATGCATGGAGGAGTTTTTCTGCATCCTGCTGAGACATGAGTCCTTTAATCCTTGATATATTCTTAAGGTGATAATAGGCTGACTTTGTAATTGTCTTAATGTAGCTTAAGTGGTGATTGCTGAGTGAAATACTTTGTTTCAAAAAGTTTCTATGAAATGTCACAAAAAAGTTTTGCAGGTATTTATATATGTGCAGGAAGAAAGTCTTTTTTTTTGTGTTGCACAATGAATAAGATGAAATTAGAGATGAGGTTTCATATCATGATAAACAGAACAAAGATCATTAGCCTGTCTGTAAATCAGTTCAGGTCTTTCCATGAGTGAGGAGGAGATCCAGTAATCCAACCCTGTAGCCAGCCTCCCGGTGGATTTCAAGAACTGTGAGTGATTTAACTCTGTCTAACCCAGAGACTGTATAATACAAGGACATAGTCTAGTGATGTCACTAATTGGTTGAAATCTAAGCATTTTTCAGAAAAATAAAAACATCATAATACAAAAGGATGTGGAAACAGCAGTTTTATTGATGAGAACTCTTTCATTCATCAACATTAACATACATTCACCAATAAATAAAGTAGAAATCAAACATTTTACTGCAGCTCTGCTTGAACAATAAATAAAAAATATATTATGCTGCAACTGGTGGAGGGTGAAACAATATAGTCTTCAAAAGACAACATAACAACTGTGTGCAGAAAATGAATTACTTAAAGGACAGAGGTAGGTGTGTGTGTGTGTGTGTGTGTGTGTGTGTGTGTGTGTGCGTCATTTGGCTCCAGCAGAGTATTTTAAAGGCCTCACTTCCCCTTTTGTTGGCGAGACAACTCAGAACGTGTGGCTCGACACATTAGCATTACAGTGCAACTTCTACAGATTCTTTGCCAGGAACACTAGCTTGTTAACCATGTCCGGCTTCAGACAGGACCTCTCACAATTTACGATGCTGCCTGATGTACTGAAAATTCTCTCTGAGGGAGAACTGGTGGCCAGCATGCACAAGTATTTTCTTGCCATGTTGCTGAGCCGGGGAAAGTTGACTTTGTATGTTCTCCACCGCAGAAAGGGGGTCCTCTTTGTTGTCAATTGTGGACGACTGCAAATAAGACTGCAAATAGGCATTCAGCTCAGCTTCTATGGCAGCAGTGGGATCCATTGCTACTGTGGCACTGGCAGTGGATCTTTTGAAGAAGCTTGCCAACGACTTCTTAGCCTTTTTGGTGGGTGGGGGTGAAACTTCTTCCACTCTGGTGCACTCAGCAGAATTCTAGAAAATAATGAAAAAAAAGAAGACATAAATTGAATTAGTTTTGTGTCGAAATATTATAATACAGTATCATAATATAATAATGAGCATCACTCTATGAAGAACAATGTAATCTGAGCTCAATTTAAACTTAAACATTTACTGAAATGTAAGATAATGCACTTAAATGGAAGGAACTGTTCTCATTTAATCCATTCTAAGAATTATAGTTACCTTGCGTTCCATCATCTTCATCTCTGACACCAGTCTGGCTTTGATGGTGGGGACGTCGTCAACACTGATGTACTGTGTCTTGTATCTTGGATCTAAGAAGGATGCCACATCCAGGAGCTCTTGTGTGTCTCTGTCTTCATACTTGCTATTCATGTACTCCAACATTTTCTTTTTTATGGACTTGGTCATGTCAGTGTCTGCCTCCTTTGGTGCCAAGATGGTTGTGTTAAACAGGCTGAGTACTGGCTTGATGTGTGAAACACTAACATAATCCTCCCCTGATAGAGCATCCGTGAACTCAAGCAATGGTCCCAGTGCACTGCCGACTGACTCCAGCACATCCAGATCTTGATATCCAATAATTAGGTGCCGGGTGCTTCTGTCCTCTGAGAGGACCTCGAACAGTGCTTTCTGCTGCTCCAGAATCCTGTTAATCATGAGCAGCCTAGACCCCCATCTAGTTTGACACTCGGTTATGAGTCCATGTATTGGAAGGTTGAGCCACTTCTGGGCTTGCTCAAGTGCCACTCTCTTTTTCCAGCTGTGTGAGAAGTGGCACACCAACTTTTTGCAGACACCTGTTGCATGGCTGATCAGGTTGTCACCTTTCACTGCATTTTCTAGAGAAAATAGATGTACAAAATAATACATAAATATATAACAACACAGCTAAGTAACCACATATTAATGCAGATTTTTCCATCTCTCTGTCTCTCTCTCTCTCTCTCTCTCTGTCTCTCTCTCTCTCTCTCTCTCTCTCTCACACCCACACACACACCCTGTCTCTCTCTCGCTCCCTCTTCTAAACAAAGTTATCAAAATAAACATACAGACCTGATCAAAATCTTAAGACCACTTGAAAAATTGCTAGAATTTGCATTTTGCACATTTGGATCTTAATGAGGTTTTAAGTAGAGCTACAATATGCAAAAGCAAGAAGGGGGAGTGAGACAAAAAGCACTTTGAAAAAGTAATTTATTGAAAACAACAATTAAACTGAAATAGGCTGTTTATCAGCTGATCAAAAGTTTAAGACCACAGGCTATAAAAGCCAAAATCTGCTCCAGATTTTCATTTTCTGTCAGGCATTCACACTGTCATGCCCTCCTGATGGCTAAAGCTAAGAAGCTTTCTCTTTTTGAACGTGGTCGGATTGTCGAGCTGCATGAGCAAGGCCTCTCGCAGCGTGCCATTGCTGCTGAGGTTGGACGCAGTAAGACAGTCATTCTAAATTGTTTGAAAGATCCTGAGCATTATGGAACAAAAAAGTCAAGTGGTAGACCCAAAAGAATTACACCAGCGCTGAGCCGGAGGATCCGATTGGCTGTCCGTCAAGACACAGGGCGGTCCTCGACCCAAATTAAGGCCCTTACTGGTGCCGACTGCAGCGCAGTAACCATCAGACGGCATCTGCGGGAAAAGGGTTTCAAAAACAAAAAACGAATTCAAAGATCTCGTCTCCTTCAACGCTACAAAACTGCCCGTTTAGACTTTGCCAGGGAGCATCAAACATGGGACACTGAAAGGTGGAAAACAGTTTTATTCTCTGATGAGAAAAAATGTAACCTTGACGGTCCAGATGGCTTCCACCTGAGAGGTTTCCTACCCGGCACAGTGGAGGGGGGTCCATCATGATCTGGGGTGCTTTTTCATTCAGTGGAACACTGGAGCTTCAGGTGGTGCAGGGTCGTCAAACGGCGGCTGGTTACGTGCAGATGTTGCAGCGGGCATCCCTCATGACTGAGGGCCCTCGTCTGTGTGGTAACAGCTGGGTTTTTCAACAGGACAACGCTGCAGTTCACAATGCTCGCTTGAAGAAGGACTTCTTCAGGGAGAATAACATCACTCTTTTGGACCATCCTGCATGTTCCCCTGATTTAAATCTCATAGAGAACATTTGGGGATGGATGGCAAGGGGAGTTTATAAAAATGGCCATCAGTTCCAGACAGTTGATGCCCTTCGTGAAGCCATCTTCACCACTTGGAGCAATGTTCCCACTAGCCTCCTGGAAACACTCGCATCAAGCATGCCCAAACGAATTTTTGAAGTGATTAACAAGAACAGTGGAGCTACTCATTACTGAGTCCTACTGAGAATTTTTTTTGTTCTGGTTTGGAGAGTTTTTTGTTATTTTTTGAGCGATGGTCTTAAACTTTTGATTAGCTGATAAACAGCCTATTTCAGTTTAATTGTTGTTTTCAATAAATTACTTTCTCAAAGTGCTTTTTGTCTCACTCCCCCTTCTTGCTTTTGCATATTGTAGCTCTACTTAAAACCTCATTAAGATCCAAATGTGCAAAATGCAAATTCTAGCAATTTTTCAACTGGTCTTAAGATTTTGATCAGGTCTGTAGTTAAACACCTATCGCCAGGTGCAGCCTGTGGCCAAAGCACTGAAGCCATGACCAGCCATTCACCTCCAAAGCCTTTATCATATTGGAGGCGTTATCGGTGGTCACGCAAACCTGTTGGTCCTCTTTCAAACCCAGTCCGCTAATGCAGCGGTTCTCAACCTTTTTGAGTCGCGACCCCCAATTTAACATGCACTGGTGTCCGCGACCCCCCCCCCACCCTCACAAAGGCCAGCAGCTGCGCATCTCCTGACACATCTGTACTTTCATCAATTTGCAAAGAAAATCTTCCGCTCTTCTTCACTCTGTCAATGAGTTGATCTTTAATGTCATTAGCCATGTCCTGAATGCGGCGTGCCACAGTGTCATTTGAAAGGGGAATGGTTAAAAGAGTGTTAGATATTTTCTCTCCATGCAATGCTCTTGTCATCGCTACGGCTGCGGGGCGGATGAGACTCTCCGCGATCGTGTGAGCCTTTTTCGATTGAGCCACCAAATATGCCACCTCATATGAAGCTGCCAGGGCCTTAGCTGGGACTGTAACATAGTCACTGACCACCGTTTTTTGGCTCCTTAGTTCTTGCTCCCTGCGCCGAAAAAACTCAACTGGCTTGTCAATGAAGCCGCTGTGTTTTGTCTCCAAATGTCTCTTAAGTTTTACTGGTTTCAAGCTCTCGTTTGCCAGCACTTCAGAGCAAATGACACATTGTGGATATTCTGCGTTGTTTTTAGTCATGTACGAAAATCCAAATTTAAGAAAGTCGGGCTGATATTTACGGAGCCTCGAAGCTCTGGAGTCAGCCGGTGTCGGCCCCAGTGCCTTCCGTTTCTCAGGGGGTGGTCCTGCTGTCAGACTGTCTGGTGACTGACTCTGAGACCCCTGCTGCTGACCCAAGTCTCGAGCTGGAACACTTTTTCTCTTAAGCCATCGCTCCATTTTACAGCATCAGAAAGCTAGCAAACTTGTTGCAAAATGTAGCGCGAAGTTAATGGTTTGTTTTTCTTTGTCTTTTTTCCCGCCGTGGGTCACGGAGCATGATCTCACGCGCACAGGTCAATTCATACAAATTTAGTTGATACAATGCATTTTGAAAAAGTAATGAAGCACAAAGCAACTAGAACAGCTCCCTGACTGAAATTCTGTAATATAATATTAGATATATTTTTCGAAAATTATTTGGCGACCCCCAGAAATCATCTCGCGACCCCCATTGGGGTCGGGACCCCAGGGTTGAGAATGGCTGCGCTAATGCACCTCTCATCTTTAGTGCTATATTATCCCCAGTATACTCCCCAGGGAAGAAGGACGTCTGCAGACATCAGGTCTTGAGTTCGAAGTTTGATGTTTTAAAACAGACCGTTAAACTGATGTACGGTTCGGTCATCCGGCTCGACCCCAGGTCCGTGGTAGTGGCAAAATGATCAATTTCACGGAGCACTGATTCAACTTTCATTTCACATTCGTTGTAGAGTTTGGTTGTTTCTTTCATCGCAATACACTCTTCGTGCAGTACGTGGTGGTGTTGTTTCAGGTGGTGGAACATGTTTGTTGTGCTGCCTTGCTTAGTCACAATTTTTGCCAAGCATGACCTGCACAACGCATCGCTCTGGTTTAGATCCTCTTTTTTGAATCCAAAATGTCTCCAAATAAAGGACGATTACTTATTTTTTACCACTAAATCCGTCGAATGTGCAGATTCTGCACCGGCCTTATCTGCCGCACTCAAGTTTCTCTTGTTTCCCAGCTGTGTGTAGTGTATGTGTGAGTGTGTATCCGTCTCCTCCCTCTGATGTTTGTCATTGGCTGGCTTCAGCTGTCAATCAACGGCAAGCATGAAATGAGGTTTGTGGTTGGCTGACCTTAGCTGTACATGTAAGGGCAAGCAGACATGCAGGGCCAGCAGGGAAAATCCTGTTGATATCGTTGACTTTGCAAAATTAATATCTTGAATGTTCATATCCTGATATCAATACTGATATATCGTTCAGCCCTTATAGGAAGTCAGGCATGAGGATCGCATGCAACATCCACCAATTTCAAAATAAAGCACTCCCGACCGTTTAAAATAAAAAAACATCAGAAATACTCATCGATTATGGATGTAAGCTACACAGAGCCACATATCAGGGATCCATGTCGACTACAACAGGACTTTAAGATGATCACTGTGTCAGAAGGTAACAGGACTTTAAGATGATCACTGTGTCAGAAGGTAACAGGACTTTAAGGTGATCACTGTGTCAGAAGGTAACAGGACTTTAAGATGATCACTGTGTCAGAAGGTAACAGGACTTTAAGATGATCACTGTGTCAGAAGGTAACTGGACTTTAAGATGATCACTGTGTCAGAAGGTAACTGGACTTTAAGATGATCACTGTGTCAGAAGGTAACAGAACTTTAAGATGATCACTGTGTCAGAAGGTTACAGGACTTTAAGATGATCACTGTGTCAGAAGGTAACAGGACTTTAAGATGATCACTGTGTCAGAAGGTAACAGGACTTTAAGATGATAACTGTGTCAGAAGGTAACAAGACTTTAAGATGATCACTGTGTCAGAAGGTAACAGGACTTTAAGATGATCACTGTGTCAGAAGGTAACAGGACTTTAAGATGATCACTGTATCAGAAGGTAACAGGACTTTAAGATGATCACTGTGTCAGAAGGTAACAGGACTTTAAGATGATCACTGTGTCAGAAGGTAACAGGACTTTAAGATGATCACTGTGTCAGAAGGTAACAGGACTTTAAGATGATCACTGTGTCAGAAGGTAACAGGACTTTAAGATGATCACTGTGTCAGAAGGAAACAGGACAAAAAAGTAGAGCACAGTTTTCATATTAAACTCATCTAAACCTGCAAAAACTAAACTTTATAATTTTGCAGCAGTGATGATTAAAGCACAAAGTAAAGGAGTACTATCCAAATGATTCAACCACAGAAAGGCTCTGTAACCTGTTGTTTGTATGTAGTTCTCTCTATACTGGACCCAGCTGATCCTGGCTGCTCTGAGCTGCGTTAAGCTTCAAACACGCGTCCTGTTTAGCTGGACGCAATCCATCCGATGGTGCAAACTCGCGGCACAACCGTGATGAAACAGGTCGCATCCTGTGTAAATTAGGGGTTAGACCTCAGTAGGGGTGCTGTGTTTTCTTGCAACAAGTCATACTGTAAGTACCTTCAAGACCTGTAAATCTGGGGAATTTGGAGGCCAAGTCAACAGCTTCCTTTTCTCTGTGGTCCAGTTCTGTTGGTTCGTGTCCAACACATCAGTGTAGCATATGTGTGTTTCATACATCTCAATGTGTTCAATCTGAGTGTCTCTCAGTGTAAAATTATGCTGGGGCCTGTTAGGTCAAGCTTCAGGTCACATGCCTCTCCAGGAGCACAGTAACCTGTCTCCCACTCGTCGTGTGTTCACTCTCAGTGCCAGAAAGCCACTGCTGAAGAGAGAGCAAGACATGTTACAGTGACAATCATCAACCAATAAAACTCAGAAACACTACAGTACAATGAAAATACTAAGTAACACAAGTACAACAATACATCTGACAAACTTTTACTGCTTTTGCTCTTCACCTGCTTGGTGTTTGGATGTGTGCGCTCTCACGCCTGCCATCGAACACAAGAGAGAGAGAGAGTAAGGCACCTCAAACACTCTCACACAGCACCACAGCAGTGAGCATGTGATTATGTTTCCTATGTCTGCCTTCTCATATTGGCCAATGAAACGCAGCCTGGTCTGTGAAGAGGGGAGAGACTGTCAGTGTTCTTTCATTCAGAGCAACGATTCGAGCACGATGACATCTCCAAAGTTTGTCCCTCTGATCTGATCAATCATCCTTTAAAAATGATTTCTAATGCATAAATGGTTTGAACTTCTTTCATGATCTATATTGTGACAGACTTTTGTATATTGTTCATAGGGTCACAGAGAAGCAGACAACCTCTTTTATGCTGCTCTGAGTGTTAACAACCTTTTTCTATGCAGAATGTTAGGCCTGTAAAAAGTGCAAGAACCAAACTCACTGAATTTGTCATGTGTTTTCAAAATCCACCGAGTGCTTAGGCAAGACATGGTGTCACTGTGCATGAGGTGGAGCATTGATTACTAAGTTTGGATTTCTGCAATCTGTCAAAAGTCAAAATCAGAATTGTTTTACATCATGTTCACCACTTTGGGATTCATTTCCTGTGTTTTCAGAAAAAACTGATTTTGCACATTTGTCATGGTTAATAACTAATTTAGAAAAAAATCATCAGAAGGTTTGAACTCATCATATTTTTTTATTTTACCAGGGTGACAAAGATACAGACGAGCTCATTTACGCTGCTCTGAGGTCCAACAGCTGGAGAAGCCAGAGGAACAGCATCTGGAGTGAATGTGTGTACTCCAGTGTCAGGAAGTAGAACTGTACGAGTTTGGCTGATTTGTTTTCTTTGTTTAGTGCTTTTTTTTTTACTCCTCTGATTCTTTCAGTGGAAGGTTTTCTTGTCAATGAAAACAGTGTCCTTAATACAGAAGTGTTTCACATTCACATGAGGAGAAAACATTCTGCTCTGTTTTTCTGAATTAACAAGATAATTATATTGGAATGAAGAGAAAATATTTTCATGCTGAAAAAGAAACGCTCTGTAAATTCAGTATGTAGTATGTGAAGAAGAGCAAAATCTGCAGTATGCCAAAACTGCCCGGATGTCTTACTGATTCAGGAACATGTGTCAGTCTGCAGCGGACCAGCCTCCCTCTCTTACTGTTTCCCACAATGCACAGTGCTAACGTTACACCTCTTCTTTTTTCGGTACATGACATGGACACTCAGTTTTTAGGTGCTGTGAAAATGATTAAACTCCACATAAACCACTTCTTAACTTTTTAAATCACAAGTGATGCTAAAGAAACATTTTATCCATCAGCTTGGACGTTGTTTACTTCTGCTTTCTGAAACCGGAAATCCAGCGACGCCTGACCCAGCATCCTGCAGACCAGATCCAACAGAACAGTCAAACTACAGACTATCTTCAAACCCAGTATGCAGTATGGAGAAAGTACTGCATACTACATTTGTAGGTAGCATGTAGCAGGTGGTTCTGAAAGCAGCCTGTGTGTTGCTTTATCTCAGTGTTTTCTTGTGTTTTATTTTAAATTTTTTTGATGTAGTTTCTTGGACATTTGTTCAGTAAGTGTTCCTGTGTGTGTTGTTTGTTTTTTTATTAAATCTTATTCTTCACATGGGTCCTTCTCCGTTTTTTCCCCAATGTGACATTTTCATTATATTATGGTGTTGCACAACAAATGAGACAAATGTGATTCTTCTGTGTACTCCTGCAGGTCAGTGTCATTGTCGTATGTCGCTGTCTCACAGGGAACATGCCAGTCAGTTGTTTCAAAGCAGTCCTGAAGGGCAGAAGTGCTCCCCTCTGGCCATACTCTGATTTCTCACCCGAGGCCGGTAGGCAGGTCTTAGCATAACGGCGAGTTGGGATGCCTTGTAAGCCACTTTCGAGATGGTGAAGGCTTCATCCAGCGTGTTTTGTCCTCTGGTGGCAAAGTTTATCAATCAATCAATCAAGCTTTATTTATATAGCAGCTTTCATACAAGTCAAATGCAAATCAAAGAGCTTTACAGCGACTGAAAAAAAGAAAATAGCAGAAAGAAATAATGGCAAGACATATTAAAAAATAAAAATTGATTTTAAAATAGAGACTAATGCCCACTGACAACAATACAATATGTGTAATTAAAATAAGTTCAAGCATCAAATTAATATTAATAATATAAATAGTTAAAATAAATATATTTAAAAAGGGTAAGGATAAGAGTTAAAAATAAAATTAAGGCTAAAAATATCAATAAAACTGAGTCAATAACTTAAAATAAATAAATAGATAAAAATAAAATAAGATAAACAGTTAAAATTAGTAAAATAATAAATCAACATTTAAATCAATATAACAGTAAAAAGTAAGTAATACAATTTTTAAACTCTACATTAAAAACAGACTGAATAAATATGTTTTCAGTTTATGTTTAAAAGTCTGAATAGCTGCGCTACGGCTCTCCCCCCTCTCTCCCGCCCCCCCATCCGCCCCCCCCCCCCTCTTATTTTAATGCACCTCACAAGATACTGATATAGGTAAAGATATAGGGTTGGGGGGGGGGGGGGGGGCGGATTGTGATGCAGTAGTGCACTACGGCTCTCCCCCCTCTCTCCCGCCTCCCTTCCTGCCCCCCCTATTTTAATCCACCTCACTAGCAAACATACATACAACAAAAAAACAAACAAAACAGGATTCAAATCATATCACACACACACAGTTCAGGTTTGGCGGGGCCTTAGTGTTTGGCTCGGCCCTACTCGCTGGGGGTCCATCGGGGCTGGGTGGGTGGCTGGTGTCCCTGTCACCCTCCGTCCCCCTGCTGCCCCCTCCCCTGTGGGGGCCTGGTCCGCGGCTGCCCTCGGGGCCGGGTTTCCCGGGGTTCCCTTGCGGGGGTGGGGTGGCGCGCAGCTGGGGGGGTGTTACTACGGCAGCCATTGGGGTGTCCCTCCATGCCCCCGCGGCCTGGTCCATCAGTCGCAGGGCGTGGGTGGGGGGCGTGGCTGGGGGGAGTGGTCGGGCCATCTGGGGGGGACGGGGGGGATTGGCCCTGCCGCCTCCGCCCTCCCCCCGCTCTGGCGCGCCGGTTGGCGGGCTCTGGTCCTGGTCCTGCCCGTCTGCCTGGCTGTCTGCTCCTGGTGCCGGGCCCCCTCGGCCCTGGTGGCTCCTTTGGCCCCGTCTTGGGGGGCTGTGGGGGCGGTGTTGTGGGGGTGTCCCTTGGGGGGGCTGCGGGATCTCTCCCCCCTCGCCCCCCTTTCCTCCTACTGGGTGACCTGGGGGTCGCCCTGGGTGCTCCGGCGGTACCCGTTTGCTTCCGGTCTGGGTCCTTGGCTTGTCCCCTGGCCGGGGTCTCCCGCGGAAGGTTGGGTCCTTCAGTCTGACTGCTCTCGCGGCCCGGGTGCCGGGCCGTACCGCTCGGCTGATCTGACCCAAGTGGTTTCATCTGCACCAGTGGTGGTCTTGTTACACAAATAGAACACAGCACGGCGGCAACCCTCTGCGACCCAAGCTTCAGTAATGATTGTGGACACTAAGGGTTGCTTAATCATTAGTATCACCCCACGGATTTTTTTTGGCATCATGGTGAGATGGTCCCTCTCCATCTAAGTGTGTTAGGTCTCTCTCTCCTTCTCTCTCCCTGTCCCTTTGTATATCCTTATGTAATCTTTCTTTCACTTTCTCTTATTTTTTTTTATTTTATTTGGCCCACCTAGGTGTGCACGCCCTTTTTTACAGAACATGATATTAGCTGTCAATAAAAGATAGGCCAGAGTTCTAAGAGGGATGGTGATGGTTGCATGCACACAGTCACAAGCACAGAAGAAAAAGGTTTTCTTTCTTTTCTTTTGCTGCAAGAATAAATTGCATTAATATTTGACAGTTTGTGACAAACATGACACAAACCAGAAATATATATGCAGACAAGAGAAAAAAAAAAAGAAAAAGTCTGAATATCTCTATCAGCTCCTCTCAGATCCTCTCAGACTGTTCCATCGTTTAGGAGCATCGCAGCTGAAAGCAGTGTCACTGAAAGTTTCTGTTCTCCTCTGAGGAACAACTAAAAGAGAGGAGCCGGAGGATCTGAGAGGCCTTCCTGGTTCATACACTAAAAGCATCTCTGAGATGTAGTCTGGTGTGAGGTCATGCAGCGCTTTAAAAACTAGTGACATAATTTAAAATCAACACAAAAAGAAACAGACAGCCAATGTGAAGATTTAAAAACAGGCGTAATGTGTGCTCTCCTTCTGGTCTTCATTAAAACTCTTGCTGCTGCACTTTGTATTCACTGCAGTTTGTTTATTGTGTTCTTTGGGGACCAGAAAGGAGAGCATTGCAGTAGTCTAGCCTGCTGGTTATAAAAGCGTGCATTAGTCTCTCTGTGTTGCTCAGAGAGAGAAACATCCTCACTCTAGAAATGTTCTTTAAATGATAAAATGCTGTTTACTTTATTAACATGTGGTTTAAAATTAAAATCAGAGTCAAATAAAACACCTAAGTTTCTCACTTCTTGGCTTGGATTAAGTCCATGAACATTTAGTGTGGAGGCCAGTTTCTCTCTCTGAGCCTTTAAGCCATTGACAAGTGCGTCTGTTTTGTCCTGATTGAGCTGTAAAAAGTTCTGTGACATCCAGGCTTTAATATCTAACATGCAGTTTAAAAGTGATTCAATCGGCCCAGTGTCAAATTTATGTGCTGGTAGAACTTTGGCAGGACTGTCTTTAGGTTTCCATGGCTGAAATCACCCAGTACAATGAAAAATGCATCAGGTAGTGCAGTCTGTTGCTCACTGATAGCGTTGTGCAGCTCACTCTGAGTGTCCTTAGCATTATTGTGTTCTGACTTATGAAAGTATTTTTGTTATGCATTTACACAAGGTTAAATAGGGTTATTTTGTGGAATAAACTATGTTATTTTGCATTTCTAGAAGTTGTTGGCAGCTAAGCTGTATTGTTCAGTAAGGGGATAATGTATGGTAAGCAGGTTGTTATGGGAAAAAGAATCCCGACCCCGGGGTTCTTTTTCCCATAACAACCTGCTAACCATACATTATCCCACTTATTACCCGGCTACTAACTTAAGACACAAACAAGTTGTTAAAAACATTGATTAGAGATTATTTTATTGATTTAAATGTTTTCTGTTCACAGTTTTTAAAAATAGTCCCAGTGATTCCTCGTCAGTGATCGTTCCATGGTGATGGATTCTTCTCTGCCTGTTGCGGTGGATTGAACATGAAACTGTCCTCATTCAGCTCTCCTTCTTCTCTGAGCTCTGTGGTTCACACACCTTTAAAAAGAAACTAATGTCACAACTTTGAACCCTGCTGCTATCATCACCACCACTCATGGTTTAACTTTCTTTGTAGAGATCACTAACCTAAAGGTTCTCTCACCTGCTCCACTCCTTCATCATATTGATGGACAGGATCCAAGATGAAAACATCTGTAGCCTGCTGATTTAGCATGCTAACTGTAGCTAACGTTTTAGACACATTGTTTACCAATATGATGCTAAAGGAAGCTAACGGTTGTGCCGGAACTCTTTTCCGTGGATTGATTTGACATGACGTCTAATCAGGTTGTCTCTGGTGTTGCTCATGTTAGTGAATGTTAATAACCGTTGTCAAGGGGTTGTCAAGGCGGTTTGACCAATCAGAATCAAGCTTCTTACACAAGCGGAAGATCAGTAAGAGAGCTGGGTAATAAAGAGTGTTTAAAAATGATGTAAAAGCGTGTGGGTAATTTAATGCGTACATTCATTGTATTTGAAAAACTCATGATACCTCTCTGACACTGTCTGTCAGGTCCTGACAGGTCAGGGTTTTTTTGTATGGTTGGGTCTTTTTGACCCACCTGGAGATAGATGGCGAGCTTCCCACCTGGATCTAGAGACCGAGGTACCAGAGGTTACCTTGACAGTTTCTGCTGCACTGTCCGGTGTGGCAGACCCATAGACTGTATATAAAATGGACGTCAAGTGAGGCCACAACAAAAACTGCTCCCCCTAGTGGCTGGCTTGCAGTATAGGTCAAAACCTCCATCTCCTCCATTCATTTGAATGGGTCTGCGGTCAAACTTTTAAAAATAAATACACGTCGTATGAATGTTTCTCACATCCGTATGCTGTGGTGATATGTAGTTAGTATTTGACTGTTTTGTGTTCAAGGCCTCTTTTTTCTGAAAAGTTTCTTTTTCGTTAGTTATTAGAGGTTAAAAAACGGGGTTTTGGGTGCAGACTTGGCCTAATTGTTAAGTTGTGCGCCCATATAGCGGGTGGCCCGGGTTCGAATCCAGCCTGTGGCCTCTTTCCCGTGTTGTCATTCCCCCACTCTCTCCCACTTTCCTACACTATCCACTGTCCTCTCCTCTATAAATAAAGATGTAAAAGCCCCAAAATATAACTTAAAAAAACAACAACCCCCCCACCCAAAAAAAAACAGGGTTTTACATCCGGGTTAGGACCTCGGGACGGTAAGCTGTAGGGAGGAGCTTGTTACCGTGGAAACACACAAATTCCCTACTCTGCAGACTGGCTTCAGAAAATCTACAAGATGGCAGCGTTCTGGAACGGGATATTTTAGCTTCAAAACCGTGCAATGAGAAAAGGTGGAGCGACGCTGTCATTTACATATGCAGACTATGGGGTAGGCCCAGCAATTACAAAAACCTCACACTCAGCCCCACATGCCTTTTCCCCCCCTTGCACACACAAACACACACACTCACACACACACTGAACTGGGACATTGAATACGATGGACTTATCTTTTCTAATTTTCATCCCAGGAACTTTGGAACCTTCTTTTGAATGGTTAAACATATCGCATCAACATTCCTTGGAAATGTGTAATGGTGGCTGCTGCAAAGGAAATTTCCTTTAGAATAAGTATTTGTGATTTAAACTGTCATTTGTATGTTGAACTTTGATACTGAGCAGACACTTGAATTTAAGAATGATATATAAAACTCAGGTATAAAGGGTGCATCCTAGAGACATGTATTAGTGGCCAATGTGATATTGATAACTGTTTGTCTTATTGTATACACTATTGTTACTGTGTGGTTAACAATATTTTTTTTCCTATTTCTTGTTTAAATTAAAGTCGGCAATATGTAATACACTGCCTCTGATACTCATTAAAACACTCCACCTAGCTCTAGTAGTCGAACCTACTAGCCCTTCAGCAATCTAAGTGTTACAACAAGAACTCAGACAAACTTTCACCATATTTACTTTTCAACTGGTTTGTGTTTTGGCACATGTGCGCTCTCTCCCCTGCAATCGAACACAGGAGAGAGAGTAAGACACCTCAAAGACTCACACCCAGCAGCACAGCAGTGAGCATGTGATTATGTTTCCTATATGTGCCTTCTCATGTTGGCCAATGAAACGCAGCCTGGTCTGTGAAGAGGGGAGAGACTGTCAGTGTTCTTTCATTCAGAGCAACGATTCGAGCACGATGACATCTCCAAGGTTTGTCCTCTACCTGACATGTTTGGTGCTCGGGGAAATTGGTAAGTTGCATTTTCATTTTTATGTTTTTTCTATTGAATACTTCTATTGGTTAAAACTGAACATGTTTCAGTCTTTCTGAGGTAAATACTCTCCAACTACATTTCCTCTGTCTCTTATTCACTTCAGCTCTGACAACTGCTCTGAAATCGTCCTCATCTGTTCATCAAGAGAGCCGAGAAACTGGAGAGAAACTGACTTTACAATGTTTCAATGAAGATGAAACTGTTACACATGTGTTCTGGTTCAAACACACTGTGGGAGAGAAACTAAAGCTCATGTTTTATTCCCACAAATATGGAGCTAATGATTCTTTTCAAGGTGAATTTAACAACAATCCACGCTTCTCACTGGATAAACAACGTGGTCAATACAATTTGACAATCTCAGATTTGCACGTGTCAGACTCAGCTACTTATCACTGCTTAGGTTGCTATCTCTGCAGTCTGGAGATTTTGGAAACTGTTCATGTCAATGTGAAGAGTTCAGGGTTTAATGTCCCAGCCGTCCTCCATCAGTCAGAGTCTAAGACCATCCAGCCAGGAGGCTCTGTGACTCTGAACTGTACCGTCCACACTGGGAGCTGTGATGGAGAACACAGTGTTTACTGGTTCAAAGACTCTGAAGAATCTCAACCAGGACTCATTTACACCAGTGGAGGAAAGAAGGATCAGTGTGAGAGGAAACCTGATTCACAAACACACACCTGTGTCTACAACTTGCCAATGAAGAACCTGGATCTGTCTCATGCTGGGACCTACCACTGCGCTGTGGTCTCATGTGGACACGTTCTGTTTGGAGACGGGATCAAGCTGGACTTTAAAGGTAAGTGTCTCTGTAGTCAAAGTTCTCTTATCAATCAGAATCAACATGAACACAGAGAGAAAAGCTCAGAGCTCTGTTTCTGATGTCTGACTCTTTACCTACAGACCGGGTGGACCTTCTTGTCTTGGTGTATTGTTTGAGTGGAGCTTTGATATTTGTGACTCTCCTGGTAGTGGTCTTGGCCTTCTCACTGTACAAGATGAACAAAAGGATCCGTTTCCTGTCTCAAGGTACGATATCCAACACTGCTTCTTTCTGCCTGTGCCTGCTCAACATGAGTTTAACAATCAACACTTTTTTATGTTTCACCATCAGAGGCTCAAACAAGTTCTTCAGCCCCCTCTGCTAGAAACCTGGAGGTGAGATTATTTCATCTGCTGATCTGATCAATCATCCTTTTAAATGATTTCTAATACATAAATGGTTTGAACTTCTGTCATGATCTATATTGTGATAGACTTTTGTATATTGTTCATAGGGTCACAGAGAAGCAGACAACCTCTTTTATGCTGCTCTGAGTGTTAACAAGCCCAACACATCAAGAAGACAGAGAAACACAACCACAGATGAGTGTGTGTACTCCAGTGTGAAGCAGTAGAAGTCATGATGTTTTATTTCACTCTGTAAGTTTGACTGGATTTTGTACGGGGCGCTGTTTGTAAAGTTGTGCACACCAAAAATAATGACAACATTTCTCCACATTTAGCTCTAAAACGTCTTTGAAAATATCACAACTCGTTTTTAAAGTTACGTTTTTATCACATTCAGAGCAATATCTGTAACCTTTTTCACATTTATTTTTCACGCCACAAATGAAATGTTCAATGTTAAATCTAAATCTAAATGTTACACATTGAATCTAATTGCTAAATATAAATCTAAATATTAAATCTAAATGTTAAATGTTGCTCTATGATCCTAAATATTTAGCTAGTATGCAAATTCACACTGCTGCCGAGTGGAAATACCAAAATGAAGGCTTCATAAAGCGATACAGCCTTAGAGCGTCTGTACCATAGACTGGGTCAGTTCTGTCTCTGAGCGTTGTGAAACCCCTTTGTTGCCTCCAACACAACCTTTAAAACATTTTTACAGCGGGCAGTCCGGCTATAACTCGTAGGAGTCAGTACTGACTGACTATGATTTGGATATCTGTATCGTTTTATGAAGGTTTTATTTTGGTACTTCCGCTAGGCAGCAGTGTGAATTGTGTTGGGCGCTGTTAGTACCAATGTATTCATTTCAAGTCTTAGGTTGTCATTGCTGAGGGAAATCTTTTGTTTGTATTAGTTTCTAAATGTAACCTGAAGCTTGACAGTATAAATGCATGTGCAGGAGGAGAGTCTGTGGTAAAGGTGGATAAACAGTGAAACAAAGTCAACAGGTTATTAGATTTGAGAATGCATCAGTCAGGAGTGAAGGAGTGTTTCTGCAGAGGCCTCAAGTCTACTAGCATTGCCCCTTATATCTTAAACAGCTGCTCTCCTCATCACCTGACCTGAGGTCGCTTGCTGCTCTTGCTTTGTTTGAGCTAAAAGGTTAATTCAATGTAAAGTCCTTGTTACATTTGAATGTGGTGATGTGATTATCTCATACCTAAAGGATTATTGTTTATCATTATAACTATCTAAGACTATATGTAGATTGATGAATTAATCAATAAACAGACGATGTGTAACTGTTTGTTTAAAATGTGTTTTATGGTTAATTGAAACTTTGGTTTGTCATGAGTTGATCTTTAGTTTTTCTTGTTCTTCATGTCTTGTTTCCTCCCTGTCTGTTGTCTGTATTAATTATAAGTTATCATTTGTCTTCCATGTGTTATTAGTGATCCATGTCTTGTGTTGTATACCTTGTGTGTTTCTGGTCAGTTGTGTTTCCTGTTTTATTTTGAAGTTCTTGCTCCCTGTGTGTCTGCTTTAGTTCTACTTCCTGCTCTTGTGTGTTTCCTTCCTTTTCGATGACCTCATTAGTTTCACCTCTGTCCTGTGTTCACACCTGTTGCTCTTTACTCTGTGTGTATTTAGTGTCTCTGTTTCCCCTCTCCTGTGTTTGATCATTACGTCTTCCTTTGTCTCTTCCTGTTTTCAATGTGGCTGTTTTCTAAACCTCCTACTATCCTAGCAGTACGTACTGATGTGGTCTAAATTCAGTATGTAGTATGTGAACAAGAGCAAGATCTGCATCTTGTCATACTGAATCAGGAACATGTCTCAGTCTGCAGCGGACCAGTCTCCCTCATGTACTGTTTCCCACAATGCACAGCGCTAATGTTCTTCTCCTTTTTTTTGTACATGACGGGGGCACTCAGTTTTTAGGTGCTGTGAAAATGATTAAACTCCATAAAAAACACTTCTTAACTTTTTAAATCATAAGTGATGATAAAGAAGCAGTTTATCTATCAGCTTGGTCGTTGTTTACTTCCACTTTCTGAAACCGGAAATCCAGCGTGGCCTGACCCAGCATCCTGCAGACCAGATCCAACAGAACAGTCAAACCACAGACTACCTACAAACACAGTATGCAGTAAGTGCTGGATACTGCATTTGTAGGTAGCATGTAGCAGGCCGTTCAGAAAACAGCCTGTGTTGCTTTATCTCAGTGTTTTATTTTAAACGCTTTGGATTTAGTTTCTTGGATATTTTTAAAGTAAGTTTTTTTTTGTGTGTTGTTTGTTCTTTTATTAAATTTTATTCTTCTCATGGGTCCTTCTCCGTTTTTTCCCCAATGTGACATTTTCATTATATTATGGTGTTGCACAACAGATGAGACAAATGTGACAAAAACAGAAAAAAATAGCTTTAATATTGAGATACACAGAACCAAGATCAGTCTGTAAACCAGTTCAGGGGTCTTATTTATAAGGGACTGCTGTCACGGCACACTGTCTCCCTATTGGCCGATTGCCATGGCTGTCAGGCAAGGGGGTGGGCTTACCTAGTCAGCACGGCTTGAAACTAGTGTTGCGGCAACACTGTCCAGAGTATGGGGGTGTGGCTGTCGAGCTACAGGTGGGCGGACCTTCCTGGTCACGTGACCAATTTATCAATGAGACGGTGACGCTGTGGTCTTGATTAGCTCTGGCAGACACCTGCTAGAGAGGCGAGAAGAAACAGACGCCGTTGTCAGAAGCCGTGGAAAGAGATTCTTGCGAAGTTTTCCCCTTTTTCCGTTGAGTTTTGTCGTGTGTTATATATGTCAACTTAAATATGAACTGTCATCGGAAACCCTGAGGGGTAACGAGAAGGAAGCAGCGTGAGCTGGTCCCGGAGCCGTGAATGGTGTCCTGGAAAGAAGTCGGCACAGGTAAGGTCCGCCTTTTCCCTTTGCCTTTTGCTCGACAGTCACCTGATTCCTTCTTTAGTATGGCACGGGCAGCCAACGCTTGGATGCCCTAGACCGAGCTCGTGCCAGGGTTGTGTTGCCGTGACACTAGGAAGTGGAGAGTCGATTATGAACTCAGAAAAGGTGAGAGACGCCTAGAGAGAGCAGCCGCCGATTTTTGAGAGTCACGGGAGAATTGAAGAGTGTCGCAGAAGACCCTCTTTCCGTTGTTTGTTTGAGATTTTGTCTGCGTCTTACTATAAATGAACTGGGGTCAGAGCCATGGAGTGGCACCGAGGGACCGCAGTCAGGGCTGGCCGAAGCCAACTGGGTCGAAGTCGGAGGAGATCCGCTGAGAGGGTGAGCTGGCAGCCAAATGTATGCACGGACATCCCAGCCTCGAAAGCACTAGACCAGGGGTCGGCAACCTGCAGCTCTTTCATCCTTACGCTGCGGCTCCCTGTGGCTTTGGAAAATAAATGATGATGAATCAATTTAAGTAGTTTTTTTTTATTGTAACAGAGGTAATGAATATTGTCATTCAGATTGTCAATAAAAAAATGGAAAAAGGTTTAAATCACCATCACTCCCGTTCAATACTGGACGAGGCCTACTCTGATCTCCTGGCTGTCCTGGAGGTGAGGTGCTGAAACGCTTTGCTGCATGTCTGAAACAGGTGCAAACTTTCCTGAGCAGCAAAGGGCTCATCTTTTTTGAGATGGAACCGCCAGAGTGGCTGGGAAAGCTGCACTTTATGGTAGACATGACAGCAAACCTAAACACGCTGAACACAAATATTCAGGGGAGGCCAGGGCTCGAGACTGCAACCTTTTTTTTCAGCGTGTGTGAGAATTTCACCTGGTCGCGTTCATGCAAGTGCATGAATGCTCCTTCTAACACAGGCACTGTATTAGACATTGTGGTTGAAAGTCGCCCTCTTTGTCACTGGCTTCAGTCAGTCTCCTCCACCTGCACTCTCTCCTGTTCTGAAGAGAGCGCGCCGTCGCGTACAGGAGCAGCGCATATGCGCATCACACACCAAAGACAGACTGAACTTCACAACAAGCGTTTCACTGTTTCCACAAATGAAGCGGTCTATCACTGATTATATTAAAAAATGAAATGAGGAGAGAGAGGAGGAGGAGGCTGGTGGCGAGGGACAGGCAGAAAAAAAGTGCCAAATCAGACTGCGATCAAGCCAGCCTCCACTTCTGAAACAATAGTCAAGGCAGCCTCCACTGTATTCTGTTGTGTGCGTTCAGAACAGGCATTACGGTAATAGCATGGAAACATGGATTTGACATTTTCTGACTAAATGATGATTTTAGATGTTTTCAAAGTGAGAATATTTAAAATATTCCAGTTTCACTGACTAATTTCAGTTCAGACCGATAGTGGAAAACGTCATGGTCTAATCCTGTCAATCACAGCTCGATCTGTTTTCATTTCAAAATAAAAGACACTTGAAATGTAGCATCATTGCAATAATTTGGAATACTTCATTGATTTTATAAGCAACACACTAAAGCTTTTATGCATAGCAGAAAGGTTAAAAAACAATATATGCAGTGTTATCTTCATTTTAGATGTCAAAAAGGATTTGCGGCTCCCGGTGTTTTCTTTTTTGTGGAAACCAAGTCCAAATGGCTCTTTGAGTGTTAAAGGTTGCCTACCACTGCCCTACACGTACTGTAAATCCCTGGGGTGGTGGTGCCGTGACACTCTGAAAACCCAGAAATAAACCCATTTATAAAACCGATTACACGCACACCTGTGCGCATTTTCCCTTTATAAATCACAATCTACCTGGAAATGTGCGCACGTGGATGTGGATCATCATCCGCTCTTAACACGCCATCATTCCACTCTGTAAAAGCATACAGGCAGCAGTCTCTCATCTCTGACCTAGACGTAAGAGACCTCAGACTCACTGTCCACGATGACTCCCACCAGCGGCTCGTTGTTCTGGTTGAGGATCTCCCAGAGGGCGAAGGGCTCCTCTGGAGTATCGGGCAGCAGCCTGAACAGCAGGGTGATGGTGTAGTCGGACGGCAGACCTTCAGGGTGGAGGAACCTGTGAGGCAGGAACAGACGTTATGCATGAGACATTCATCAAACACAAGGTGCTGTTTCATGAGAGAGAGAGGATCTACGGCTGTTACTTGGTCAGCTGTGCCAGGAACGCGTTGCTGTGCAGGTGGAAAGAGGGGAAGGTGTTGAAGGTGCCAGGGACCATGGAGACTCCAGAGAGGCTATTGTACCGGTTCTCCACCAAGCCGAACAGCTCCATCATACGGAACCCTGAGGACAGGCAGGTACAGGGGTTAGAACATAAACAACACACAGATCAGAGTGGAGACGGACTGAAGATTCCAGATGCTGATTGGCTGTAAAGAATCAGGTGTGACGTCATACCTGGTGTCGTGCTGCCACTCATCAGTACGGACGGACACACTGGAGAAGAAAGAAGAGGTGTGGAGTTAATCACTGCATCATGACTCTGTAGTGGCAGTCACTGCATTAAAAAACAGACATGACTCTGTAGTGGAAGTCACTGCATTAAAAACAGACATGACTCTGTAGTGGAAGTCACTGCATTATAAACAGACATGACTCTGTAGTGGAAGTCACTGCATTAAACACAGACATGACTCTGTAGTGGAAGTCACTGCATTAAAAACAGACATGACTCTGTAGTGGAAGTCACTGCATTAAACACAGACATGACTCTGTAGTGGAAGTCACTGCATTAAAAACAGACATGACTCTGTAGTGGAAGTCACTGCATTAAACACAGACATGACTCTGTAGTGGAAGTCACTGCATTAAACACAGACATGACTCTGTAGTGGAAGTCACTGCATTAAACACAGACATGACTCTGTAGTGGAAGTCACTGCATTAAAAACAGACATGACTCTGTAGTGGAAGTCACTGCATTAAACACAGACATGACTCTGTAGTGGAAGTCACTGCATTAAACACAGACATGACTCTGTAGTGGAAGTCACTGCATTAAAAACAGACATGACTCTGTAGTGGAAGTCACTGCATTAAACACAGACATGACTCTGTAGTGGAAGTCACTGCATTAAAAACAGACATGACTCTGTAGTGGAAGTCACTGCATTAAAAACAGACATGACTCTGTAGTGGAAGTCACTGCATTAAAAACAGACATGACTCTGTAGTGGAAGTCACTGCATTAAAAACAGCCCTGTGAACTCACTGGCGGTGGCGGCCTCGCACACGAAGGTCATCTCTCTCGCCGGGTAGTCCTCTGTGGTCTCAGGTAGTGATGGGGAAATGAAGCTTCGTGAACCACTAGTTGTATTTCTTGACTCCTCTAGATGGCGCTCTCTGTCCAACAAAGGGTTGAAAGCACACTGAATTGCCATTCATTGAGCCTTCATTTTTAAACCAAGGGCACAGGTGAGGCCAAGGTCTCTCGGCCTGGTCAGTGAAGCAGCCCAACTCTCTTAACTCCTCTGGGACACTCATGGTGTCATAACCGAGTGATATGCTGAAGTGTAGCAGGAACTGCTGACTGAAGATGTGTCTACTGGTGCTGTCCCTCACATACGAAGCGCCGCCATCTCTCACTCTCGTGTGTCAGGTGTTCTGACACCTTCCTGTAAGAACCAACATTATCAGCAATTTCAGCTCTAGTTGTTCTTCTGTTTTGATTTGTCCACATGGGTCCAGCTTTAGCTCTGTTACTGCATCAATGAGTCTTTGCTGCTCATGACCCACCCCATTCAGTGGCTTTCCTGCCTGGAGTCACTTTTGGTCGATACTGAGCACAGCAGACCAGGAACATCCCACAAAGAGGCTCTGACAAGGCCGCTCAGAACATCACAGTTTGGTCTTTGTCAAAGTCAATCACAGTCTTACACTCAGCTAATTCTCCAGCTTCCAACACATCAGTGTAGCATATGTGTGTTTCAGACATCTAAGTGTGTTCAATCTGAGTGTCTCTCAGTGTAAGATGATGCTGGGGCCTGTTAGGTCAAGCTTCAGGTCACAGGCCTCTCCAGGAGCACAGTAACCTGTCTCCCACTCGTCGTGAGTTCACTCTCAGTGCCAGACAGACGCTGCTGACGAGAGAGCAAGACATGTTACAGTGACAATCATGGCTGATCTATGTACACTACAGGATAATGTGGAGATAATGTGTTTCACAGCTTGTGGGAAGGATTTACTGACTGGGCAAAATTAACAAGTGACAGAATAGAGTCACAATTTTATTTACATGAATAAGAAATGTAATGCAGATTTAAGGAACTAACAGACGCAGGACAACTCCCATACAACCAATAAAACTCAGAAACACTACAGTACAAAGAAAAGACTAAGTAACACGAGTACAACAAGAACTCAGACAACTTTCACTATTTTTACTCTTGAACCTGGTTGATGTTTGAGCGTGTGCGCTCTCTCTCCTGCCATCGAACACAGGAGAGAGAGAGTAACCACAGCAGTGAGCATGTGATTATGTTTCCTATATGTGCCTTCTCATGTTGGCCAATAAAACGCAGCCTGGTCTGTGAAGAGGGGAGAGACTGTCAGTGTTCTTTCATTCAGAGCAACGATTCGGGCACGATGACATCTCCAAAGTTTGTCCTCTACCTGACATGTTTGGTGCTCGGGGAAATTGGTAAGTTGCATTTTCATTGCATTATTTTCTTTTTTGTTTTTTCTACTGAATGGTTAAAACTGAACAAGTTTTAGTCTTTTTGAGTTAAAATCCTCTCCAACTACATTTGCTTTGTCTCTTATTCACTTCAGCTCTGACAACTGCTCTGAAATCATCCTCACCTGTTCATCGAGAGAGCCGAGAAACTGGAGAGAAACTGACTTTACAATGTTTCTATGAAGAGTCTGAGACTGCATGGGTGCAATGGTTCAAACACACTGTGGGAGAGAAACTAAAGCTCATCTCGCTTGTCTACAAATTTACCACTAATGATACTTTCCGTGGTGAATTCAAGAACAATCCACGCTTCTCACTGGATAAACAACTTGGTCAAAATCATTTGACAATCTCAGATTTGCACGTGTCAGACTCAGCTACTTATCACTGCTTAAGCTGCCTTTACTGCAGTATGGAGATTTTGGAAACCGTTCATGTCAATGTGAAGAGTTCAGGGTTTAAAGTCCCAGCCGTCATCCATCAGTCAGAGTCTGAGACCATCCAGCCAGGAGGCTCTGTGACTCTGAACTGTACCGTCCACACTGGGAGCTGTGATGGAGAACACAGTGTTTACTGGTTCAAAGACTCTGAAGAATCTCAACCAGGACTCATTTACACCAGTGGAGGAAAGAAGGATCAGTGTGAGAGGAAGCCTGATTCACAAACACACACCTGTGTCTACAACTTGCCAATGAAGAACCTGGATCTGTCTCATGCTGGGACCTACCACTGCGCTGTGGTCTCATGTGGACACGTTCTGTTTGGAGACGGGATCAAGCTGGACTTTAAAGGTAAGTGTCTCTGTAGTCAAAGTTCTCTTATCAATCAGAATCAACATGAACACAGAGAGAAAAGCTCAGAGCTCTGTTTCTGATGTCTGACTCTTTACCTACAGACCGGGTGGACCTTCTTGTCTTGGTGTATTGTTTGAGTGGAGCTTTGATATTTGTGACTCTCCTGGTAGTGGTCTTGGCCTTCTCACTGTACAAGATGAACAAAAGGATCCGTTTCCTGTCTCAAGGTACGATATCCAACACTGCTTCTTTCTGCCTGTGCCTGCTCAACATGAGTTTAACAATCAACACTTTTTTATGTTTCACCATCAGAGGCTCAAACAAGTTCTTCAGCCCCCTCTGCTAGAAACCTGGAGGTGAGATTATTTCATCTGCTGATCTGATCAATCATCCTTTAAAATGATTTCTAATGCATAAATGGTTTGAACTTCTTTCATGATCTATATTGTGATAGACTTTTGTATATTGTTCATAGGGTCACAGAGAAGCAGACAACCTCTTTTATGCTGCTCTGAGTGTTAACAAGCCCAACACATCAAGAAGACAGAGAAACACGACCACAGATGAGTGTGTGTACTCCAGTGTGAAGCAGTAGAAGTCATGGTGTTTCATTTCACTCTGTAAGTTTGACTGGATTTTGTACGGGGCGCTGTTTGTAAAGTTGTGCACACCAAAAATAATGGCAGCATTTCTCCACAATTAGCTCCAAAACGTCTTTGAAAATATCACAACTCGTTTTTACTCCAGTGTGAAGCAGTAGAAGTCATGGTGTTTCATTTCACTCTTTAAGTTTGACTGGATTTTGATCCATATTTTCAAAGAATTAAGTATGATCTGTTCTACATACATTTCATGTTAATAGAATCAATGTATAAATACATAGAGACATAAATAAATAAATAAATAAATAAGTGTGTGTCTCTGTGTGTTAATAAAGCTCTGAAGTCAACACGTTCTTTTTTTTTTAAAGGCTTCCTCTCGGTCTCCCTTTCGGCACGCTGTAGTTCAGCCAAGGCTCCGTCTTTCTAACCATGCTGCTGTGGTGATAGAAAATAACCACTATGGCACTTTTGAACAGCACATGTCACTTTAAAAACTCCCACACAGCTCAGTTGACGAGTTCAAAGTAATATGCACTTTGTGAAAAACAGGATTAAAACAAAGAACCTTGAGTTTGTGCTCCCACCTACTAGCTAAGCATACATGTCAGCAGGCAACAGTAGCACAGAAACAGGCGTGCAAATGATCACAGACCGGTCATGGTGCTAAACCCTGACACTAAATCCAAGATATTAACTACAAGTGGGTTGCAACTGACTGCAGGTCTGTCAACAGTGTGGAAGGCTCAGAGGGGTATACTACAAAGCCGGATTTGCGGTTACCGAGGTAACTTCAGGGGTAACTCTGGATTTTCAGTACTACGAAGGTGGTTTACTCCTTACCAGGGTAGATCACCATGGTAACTCATGCTGAACTCCTAACCTGCTCCGGAGCAGGTTATGCTCAGGATCAGAGATCAGTTTGGAGAAAACTCCGCCCACTGTCCAATCAGCTCGCTCTGTGAGCTGATCGCTAGGGGAGGGGGGAGCGCTGCGGTCAAGCCCGCAGTGGAGAAGAGACGGGCAGGAGACTTTGTCTACCTGTTTGATTTTATATATAAATACTGATGACAGTTATTGATTATCTCTCCTGACATCAAACATAAACAGAGTCTGAAGTCAGATTATTCAGATGAAGTTGTTTTACTGCATTAAATATAAAACTGTGCGTGCTTATCACTTTGAATCATGTTCACATTTGTATTAGTCCTTTAACCACAGCGCTCAGTTTGATACCGTCAGGACTGCAGCTGAAACATTAAGTCTAAAACTGTCACACACCACACAAGATTACATCAGAGAGAGAGATCACTGTCAGGGAATAAACAGAGTTATTACAGTCAGATATATCTAATGATGAATAAACAGAGTTATTATAGTCAGATATATCTAATAATCAATAAACAGAGTTATTATAGTCAGATATATCTAATGATGAATAAACAGAGTTATTATAGTCTGATATATCTAATGATGAATAAACAGAGTTATTATAGTCAGATATATCTAATGATCAATAAACAGAGTTATTATAGTCAGATATATCTAATGATGAATAAACAGTTATTATAGTCTGATATATCTAATGATGAATAAACAGAGTTATTATAGTCTGATATATCTAATGATGAATAAACAGAGTTATTATAGTCTGATATATCTAATGATGAATAAACAGAGTTATTATAGTCAGATATATCTAATGATCAATAAACAGAGTTATTATAGTCAGATATATCTAATGATGAATAAACAGTTATTATAGTCTGATATATCTAATGATGAATAAACAGTTATTATAGTCTGATATATCTAATGATCAATAAACAGTTATTATAGTCAGATATATCTAATGATGAATAAACAGTTATTATAGTCAGATATATCTAATGATCAATAAACAGAGTTATTATAGTCAGATATATCTAATGATCAATAAACAGAGTTATTATAGTCTGATATATCTAATGATTAATAAACAGAGTTATTATAGTCATATATATCTAATGATTAATAAACAGAGTTATTATAGTCAGATATATCTGCACTCAGTGATGAGAAATGAGACGTGATTTGCGCATTCAAACTGTTTTTGTCTTATCTCTCAGTTCTTCCTTCATTTTTCAAACTCTGGATTCTCTGGACTCTGGAAGTTAATCTGGATCATGTGTTTAACTTCTTCATGTTTTTCTAATATCAGTGCAGTGTTTGAAATTCATGTTGATGTGCTGACGGCAGACTGTCCGTGTCTGTGATTGGTCACATGTTGCCTTCTCCGCCCCGTTCATGTGAACGCACTCAGAGCAGCGTTGTAGTCGAGTCCCCAAATCCGAGTCCGAGTCCGAGTCCAAGTCACCAGAGAAAATTCCGAGTCCGGGTCCGAGTCCGAGTCGAGTCCTCATGACTTGAGTACGAGTCCAAGTCGAGTCCTCACCGATAATATTATATATTACAAGGAGGACAGCCGTTTGAATCCAAACTATTGACTGTTAGACTGGCTGTGTGGGACCTTTTGGATGTGTAGGAAACACATTTATTTAATTAACATTAGTGTTGGAGCTATTTCCATCATTTTATTCCATAAATATTAATTATTCTAATATATTCATAATCATTTTACTTTATGTCATTTATTTGTTGTTGTTTATATTAAGGACAATGTCATGTGCATTATTATTAATATTTTATTTTAGTCTCATTTTGATAGTTTGATGGTTTTCACCTGGATGGGCAGGTAAGATAGGAGGGGCGGACACAGGGAGAGGTGAATGTTGTTTTTCTTTTTACCAGAAGACGTTAGAGCACGAGGACGCTGCAGACTGTTTGGTGAGAAACTGTCTTGTTTAATAAGACTTCAGAGAATCTGAAGTTTTTCCTGGACATTTAAAATGTGTCTGATCCTGTACGATCCACTCTCCCCGTGCGCCGTGGCCGGTTTGATTTTCAGCTTTGATTTTAGTAAATTGACGAGGTCTGACTGTCACTGCAGTGAGATTCTAATGAAATCCGGCCGGTGTGTGTGTAGATTAATTTATGAATGAAGTCACAGCGCTGTGTGCCGTGCATAAATGCGCACCGTGCTTCAGTTGATGAGGGGACACGCTCAGAGATTCTGCTGCACTGGGATCACTGCCGGTGTCCAATAAACTAACAATAAACTACTTAATAACTTTGGTTTAGTTGTTTTAGTCACTAATATTACCGTTATACTAACACAGTAAAGTGATGAACGGTCTCAATAACTTTAGCATCTCTCTCACTTTTGGGTTCATCCTGTACAGATGTCTGTTAAAGTTTGAGCTGGTCTCTTTCCTTGATGGGTCTCTTAAATCTCCAACATGTCGCTCTGCTCTCGCTGCATTTACTGTGAAATATGTGAAAGAAAAATGCTCAGCTGGTAGCGTCTTTTAATCCTGGCAGACGTCACGTGCACGCGCAGGCAGGCGAACGCTCCTACCAGCCCTCGCTCTGAACGGAACACATTTTATGAAACATACAAAATCTAACATGAACATTAAAACAGTCTGTATCAATATATAAGCCTGAGTCCTCCTCTCTATCATCCGGGTCCTTTTGCACTCAATGCTTTAGTCCGACCCCAAGTCCGAGTCATCAGTGCTCGAGTCCAAGTCAAGTCACGAGTCATCAGTGCTCGAGTCCAAGTCAAGTCACGAGTCATTAGTGCTCGAGTCCAAGTCAAGTCACAAGTCATTAGCGCTCGAGTCCAAGTCAAGTCACGAGTCATTAGCGCTCGAGTCCAAGTCAAGTCCCGAGTCATCAGTGCTCGAGTCCTAGTCAAGTCACGAGTCATCAGTGCTCAAGTCCAAGTCAAGTCACGAGTCATCAGTGCTCAAGTCCAAGTCAAGTCACGAGTCATCAGTGCTCAAGTCCAAGTCAAGTCACGAGTCATCAGCGCTCGAGTCCAAGTCAAGTCACAAGTCATTAGCGCTCGAGTCCAAGTCAAGTCCCGAGTCATCAGTGCTCGAGTCCAAGTCAAGTCACAAGTCATCAGCGCTCGAGTCCAAGTCAAGTCACGAGTCATCAGCACTCGAGTCCAAGTCAAGTCACGAGTCATCAGCGCTCGAGTCTATGTCAAGTCACGAGTCATCAGCGCTCGAGTCCAAGTCAAGTCACGAGTCATCAGCGCTCGAGTCTAAGTCAAGTCACGAGTCATCAGCGCTCGAGTCTAAGTCAAGTCACGAGTCATCAGCGCTCGAGTCTAAGTCAAGTCACGAGTCATCAGTGCTCGAGTCTAAGTCAAGTCACGAGTCATCAGCGCTCGAGTCTAAGTCAAGTCACGAGTCATTAGCGCTCGAGTCTAAGTCAAGTCACGAGTCATTAGCGCTCGAGTCTAAGTCAAGTCACGAGTCATCAGCGCTCGAGTCTAAGTCAAGTCACGAGTCATTAGCGCTCGAGTCTAAGTCAAGTCACGAGTCATCAGCGCTCGAGTCTAAGTCAAGTCACGAGTCATCAGCGCTCTAGTCCAAGTCAAGTCACGAGACATCAGTGGATTGACTCATCATGTTGATAACCAGCTTCATGTGACAGTTTAGCGCGATCTCATTTGTCAGGTTTAGTGAAGCCGGATCAGGAGAAGATATCTATGCTGAACTCGCTTCGTAGTATACCCCTCAGGTCTAAGGGGCGTCCTGAAAAGTGCAAATCCTGTCATTAACCAGGGATCCCTGGACACCAGTAAGTAATCAAAATGACTGCACACTATATTGACATTTTTGCACATGCATATTTCTTATTATGTAAGAGTGTTATTCTTCCAATAAGTAATAAACATGAAGCTGCATTTCACAGAATAAGCACTCTGAAGCTCTGAGTCATGGTTACAGAATACACTGAGGCAGCAGTGCAGCAGTTATTTTAATCATTAATCTGAGGTCAAGATCATAACGTACATTTCACTGCATTCATTTGATCCTCAAATCAAGACACTGGTAAGAATATATTTGCTTTGTTAAGATGGACTTTAAAATAGGAAATAATGGCATTTCAAATATGTACTTAAAAATATGACTAACTGCAAACTACTGAAATACTGTGCTCCAAAAATCATCCCAGTCCTTTTAAGTCCTGTACATGATGTCATAGTTCCTTCCTTCATAGGCTGGATCAGAGCTAAACAAGCTGCTGACTGTTTTAAACATTGAAGACTTGTTAAGAAGCCTAATGATGACAGCTTACTAGAAATGCTGACTCATCATAACTTTGGTCAACCTAGAGACAGGCAAGGGGGCGGAGCTGAGGCGGGCATTGAGCCTCCTGGGAAACAGCTACAACACCTCCCACCTGTCTGTTAACTCAGCCACGCCCCTGATTATGAAAAAAAAAAAAATATATATATATATATATATATATATATATGTCTAGGCCGGGTGCAGTGCAGGTTATGCTAGCTCTTTTAGCTAATGAAGGACAGATGATTAATTAATTTACATTTTAGGATGTAATGATGGACCAAGGGACACATATATACACAGGACACATACACACAGGACATATATATACACACCGGACACATACAGTATATACACAGAGAACACATATACAGACAAGCCACACACACACAGGACACATATATACACACTGGACACATAAATACACAGGACACATGTATACAGAAAAGGACACATATATACACACAGGACACATACACACTGGACACAAAAATACACAGGACACATATATACTCACAGGACACACACAGGACACATATATACACACAGGACACATGCATACACACAAGACATATATATACACACTGGACACAAAAATACACAGGACACATATATGCACACAGGACACATATATACACACAGGACACAAAAATACACAGGACATATATATACACACAGGACACATATATACACACAGGACACAAAAATACACAGGACATATATACACACACAGGACACATATATACACACAGGACACATATATACACATGAGACACAAAAATACACAGGACATATATATACACACAGGACACATATATACACACAGGACACAAAAATACACAGGACATATATATACACACAGGACACATATATACACACAGGACACATATATACACATGGGACACATGCATACACATGGGACAGATGCATACACACAGGACACATGCATACACACAAGACATATATATACACACAGAACACATGTATACATACATGACACATATATACTCACAGGACACATGTATACACATGGGACACATGCATACACACAGGACACATGTTTACACACAGGACACATGTATCCATACAGGACACTTGCATACACACAAAACACATATATACACACAGGACACATGTATCCATACAGGACACATGCATACACACAAAACACATACACACAGGACACTCCAGGTCCGGGGAGCAGTGACTGGCTGCAGTCTTAATATCTATGCAAGCCAGCATCTTGGATCCCCGACCACATCTGAGCTTTATTTTGTCCAAATTAACAAGTGACAGATAGAAGTCACAATTTTATTTACATCAATAAGAAACAAGAACAAAGAAGGTGGGAACAAATTTAATGCAGGTTTAAGGAATTAACAGACGCAGGAAAACTCACAACTAAAAAAATGCTTCTATCAAAAAGGCAGAAGAGGAGCCGGTCCATACAACCAATAAAACTCAGAAACACCACAGCACCAAGAAAAGGTTTGGGCATGTGCGCTCTCTCGCTTGCAATCAAACACAAGAGAGAGTAAGACACCTCAAAGACTCTCACCCAGCAGCACAGCAGTGAGCATGTGATTATGTTTCCTATATCTGCCTTCTCATGTTGGCCAATGAAACGCAGCCTGGTCTGTGAAGAGGGGAGAGACTGTCAGTGTTCTTTCATTCAGAGCAAGGATTCGAGCACGATGACATCTCCAAAGTTTGTCCTCTACCTGACATGTTTGGTGCTCGGGGAAATTGGTAAGTTGCATTTTCATTGCACTATTTTCTTTATTGTTTTTCTATTGAATGTTTTTAATTTGGTTCTAGTCAAGTTCTAGTCTTTTTTAGGTAAAATCCTCTCCAACTACATTTGTTCTGTCTCTCATTTCACTTCAGCTCTGACAACTGCTCTGAAATCTTCCTCATCTGTTCGTCGAGAGAGCCGAGAAACTGGACAGAAACTGACTTTACAATGTTTCTATGAAGATGCTCTTCATAAACATATGCACTGGTACAAGAAAACTCTGGAGGATAAATTAGAGCCCATCTCTGCTGTCTACAAATATACCATTAATGATACTTTTCATGGTGAGTTCAAGCATAATCCACGCTTCTCACTGGATGCTCAAGATGGTAAAAATCATTTGACAATCTCAGATTTGCTCGTGTCAGACTCAGCTACTTATTACTGCTTAAGCTGCAGCTTCTGCAAGATGGAAGTTTTGGAAACCGTTCATGTCAATGTGAAGAGTTTAGGGTTTAAAGTCCCAGCCGTCATCCATCAGTCAGAGTCTGAGACCATCCAGCCAGGAGGCTCTGTGACTCTGAACTGTACCGTCCACACTGGGAGCTGTGATGGAGAACACAGTGTTTACTGGTTCAAAGACTCTGAAGAATCTCAACCAGGACTCATTTACACCAGTGGAGGAAAGAAGGATCAGTGTGAGAGGAACCCTGATTCACAAACGCACACCTGTGTCTACAACTTGCCAATGAAGAACCTGGATCTGTCTCATGCTGGGACCTACCACTGCGCTGTGGTCTCATGTGGACACGTTCTGTTTGGAGACGGGATCAAGCTGGACTTTAAAGGTAAGTGTCTCTGTAGTCAAAGTTCTCTTATCAATCAGAATCAACATGAACACAGAGAGAAAAGCTCAGAGCTCTGTTTCTGATGTCTGACTCTTTACCTACAGACCGGGTGGACCTTCTTGTCTTGGTGTATTGTTTGAGTGGAGCTTTGATATTTGTGACTCTCCTGGTAGTGGTCTTGGCCTTCTCACTGTACAAGATGAACAAAAGGATCCATTTCCTGTCTCAAGGTACGATATCCAACACTGCTTCTTTCTGCCTGTGCCTGCTCAACATGAGTTTAACAATCAACACTTTTTTATGTTTCACCATCAGAGGCTCAAACAAGTTCTTCAGCCCCCTCTGCTAGAAACCTGGAGGTGAGATTATTTCATCTGCTGATCTGATCAATCATCCTTTAAAATGATTTCTAATGCATAAATGATTTGAACTTCTTTCATGATCTATATTGTGATAGACTTTTGTATATTGTTCATAGGGTCACAGAGAAGCAGACAACCTCTTTTATGCTGCTCTGAGCGTTAACAAGCCCAACACATCAAGAAGACAGAGAAACACGACCACAGATGAGTGTGTGTACTCCAGTGTGAAGCAGTAGAAGTCATGATGTTTCATTTCACTCCTTAAAGCTGCTGTGAGAAACTTTTGTTTTGTATTGATTCTGGCGCCCCCCTTGTAGACAAAGTGATACCTCTTATCTCTTGTCCTATACATGCAAAAGTAGTATTTTCAAAAAAAGCCTCATCTTGTTGTGCTCAACAGTCAACTTTATCAGGCAATGTGATTAGTTCCCATGAAAACAGTCAAATAAAGTCTGTTTCTGAAGCAAGATGTCCATCATCTGGTCTGACACCTACACCCCCAGTGCAGTTTCAGGCATTAAACATTACAACAGAGAAGGTGCCAGTGTTGCTGCTGATGGACTTGTTTGCTATTGAAGGTTATAAAGAGGCATCGGTATCATTTTCAGTCTGTTTCTCAGCCAGTTCAAAACTCATCACAGGGCCTTTAAGTATGCCTGGATTTTGATATTTTTAAAGATATGAACTTTGTGAATCAAGTATGTTCTGTTCTACATGCATACATTTATGTCATTATAATCAATATATAAATACATAGAGAAATAAATAAATAAGTCTGTGTGTGTCTGTGTGTGTTAATAAAGGTCTGAAGTCAAGATCATAACATACATTTCACTTCATTCATTTGATTCTCAAATCAAGACACTGTAGGAATGTATTTACTTTGTTAAGGCTGATTTGCACCTCCTCCAAAATTTAACTACGAGTTGGATCAAGGTGGACTGGATCCCGGACATTGGCCGCACATCGTCTGTGTATTTCATCTCCTCCTCTCTATTCTTCATGTAATCATGTCTGTATGATAAACAGTAACATGTATCAGCTGTAGATTACCATAACACGCTCTGAATCTCTGTGGAAAAGTAAACAGAGATCGTAGCGGGCCGGAAGCAGGCGACCGGCTATCAGAGAGACCACACTGTTGCTGTGCGACATGGAAACATCGACGCTCAAGTATGTGGTGCTCATGTCCGCGTCAGCCCCTGCTGCGTAGGGGCGACGCAGAAGTATAAATCAGCCTTTAAGATGGACTTTAAAATTATTTAAACATGTGGTAAAGAATTTGATTAAGTACAATAAACTTACAAAGTACAGTGCTTCAAAAAAACAAAACTACCTTTATCTCAAAAATCATCCCAGTCCTTTTAAGTCCTGTACATGATCTCAAAGGTCCTTCCTGCATAGACTGGATCAGAGCTAAACAAGCTGCTGACTGTTTCAAACATTGATGTAGTCTCAGTGACATCAGCGTTTGGTTTGTGAAGACTTGTTTAGAAGCCTAATGATGGCAGCTTACTGCACTCTTAAAAATGTGAGCAATGGTTACTTAAACAAATTATGGCAAGTGACATGGAATATAAGACATTAGATTTTAATTACAACAAATTTGAATGAAATTAACTCAATTTAAACAAAAAAATGAAGTACATGGTAAAACACCTAAACAGTTTAAATATGTTGGATTTAGTAATTGCATGCCAAATGATGAGTTCAATTTACTAATTCTCTGCATGAAATTGATTTATGTTTACTAAGTATCTAAGTAAGAGTAATTTAGATTTACTAATTATCTGGGAGAGACTGATTTATATTTACTGAATATATGGATAAAAATGATTTGGATTCATTCAATAAAATAAATTAGACCAACTCATATTTAAGCACATTGTCGTTTAAATCTATCCATCCATCCATTATCTTGACCGCTTATCCCATTTGGGGTCACGGGGGGCTGGAGCCTATCCCAGCTGGCTTCGGGCAGAAGGCAGGGTACACCCTGGACAGGTCACCAACCTATCACAGGGCTAACACAGAGAGACAGACAACCGTTCACACACACACTCACACCTACGGGCAATTTAGAGTGATCAATCAACCTGGTAAGCATGCTTTTGGACTGTGGGAGGAAGCCGGCCGGGGATTCGAACCAGGAACCTTCTAGCTGCGAGGCAACAGTGCTAACCACTGCACCACTGTGCAGGCCTTTTGTTTGTTTCAATCTATTCAATCATTTTGAATGTCACTTTGTTGCCGTAATTTTTCTGTATTATTTACACAATATCATACCTTCTTTGTGCCACAGTTTACTTAAATTGGGTCAACAAATCACCATGCATACAAAGAACTGCAGGCATAAACATTTATTTTTGCAAAATACCAACGGCTCAATTGACCACAATATTTTTTTAACCTGACAATTTTAGCTACAAGTACTAGCATGTGCCTTACTTCTACATTACAGTCATGGCCAAAAGTTTTGAGAATGACACAAATATTACATTTTCACAAAGTCTGCTGCTTCAGGGTTTTTAGGTGTTTTTGTCAGATGTTTCTATGGTATAATGAAATACAATTAGAAGCATTTCAGAAGTATCAAAAGCTTTTATTGAGAATTACACAGAATTCATGCAATAAGTCAATATTTGCAGTGTTGACCCTTCTTTTTCAAGACCTCTGCAATTCTCCTTGGCATGCTGTCAATCAACTTCTGGACCAAATCCTGACTGATGGCAGTCCATTCTTGCATAATCAATGCTTGGAGTTTGTCAGAATTTGTGGGTTTTTGATTGTCCACCTGCCTCTTGAGGATTGACCACAAGTTCTCAATGGGATTAAGATCTGGGGAGTTTCCTGGCCAAGGGCCCAAAATGTTAATGTTTTGTTCCCCGAGCCATTTTGTTATGACTTTTGCTTTACGGCAAGGTGCTCCATCATGCTGGAAAAGACATTCTTCATCACCAAACTGCCCTTGGATGGTTGGGAGAAGTTGCTCTCGGAGGACGTTCTGGTACCATTCTTTATTCATGGCTGTGTTTTTAGGCAAGATTGTGAGAGAGCCCACTCCCTTGACCGAAAAGCAACCCCACACATGAATGGTCTCAGGATGCTTCACTGTTGGCAAGAGACAGGAGTGATGGTAGCGCTCGCCTCGTCTTCTCCGAACAAGCCTTCCTCCAGATGCCCCAAACAATCGGAAAGGGGATTCATCAGAGAAAATGACTTTACCCCAGTCCTCAGCAGTCCAGTCCCTGTACCTTCTGCAGAATATCAGTCTGTCCCTGATGTTTTTACTGGAGAGAAGTGGCTTCTTTGCTGCCCTCCTTGACACCAGGCCTTCCTCCAAAAGTCTTCGCCTCACTGTGCGTGCAGATGCACTCACACCTGCCTGCTGCCATTCCTGAGCAAGCTCTGCACTGGTGGTGGCCCGATCCCGCAGCTGTAACACCTTCAGGAGACGGTCCTGGAGCTTGCTGGACTTTCTTGGGCGCCCTGGAGCCTGTTTGGCAACAATTGAACCTCTCTCCTTGAAGTTCTTGATAATTGGATAGACGGTTGACTGAGGTGCAATCTTACTCGCTGCTATAAACTTCCCTGTTAGGCCCTTTTTGTGCAATGCAATGATGGCTGCACGTGTTTCCTTGCAGGTAACCATGACTAACAGATGAGGAACAATGGTGTCATGCACCATCTTCCTTTTAAAGTGTCCAGTCACTCAATCATGACAGATTGATCGCCAGCCTTGTCCTCATCAACACCCACACCTGTGTTAATGTGTGTGACACCTGTGTGTCATTGAAATTATGTTAGCTGGTCCTTTTGTGGCAGGGCTGAAATGCAGTGGAAATGTGTTTTTGGTGATAAAGTTCATTTTCAAGGCAAAGAGGGACTTTGCAATTAATTGCAGTTGAGCTGATCACTCCTCATAACATTCTGGAGTATATGCAAATTGCCATTATAAAAACTGAAACAGCAGACTTTGTGAAAATGTAATATTTGTGTCATTCTCAAAACTTTTGGCCATGACTGTACTTGTGAAAACACGACTCACTTGAACAATCACATTATACATTTGTGCAAATCCAAATTCCTTAATAAAACTAGTCAATTTGCACCCCTAATGTACTGTACACAGTAAATCACAAGGTAAAAGAACAGCTGCCTATTAAGTCAAACACACAACGCCTCTCCCCTCAAATCAATCAATCAATCAATCAATCAATCAATCAATCAATCAATCAATCAGACTTTATTTCTAAAGGGCTTTTCATACAATGACATTGTAACACAAAGTGCTGTACAAGAAAAACAACTTCAAATAGAATAAATTAAGAAAAAGATCCCAGCCCCAGCCCTAACCCCAAACCCACCCCACAACCCTAAGGTTTAACAACACAATATGCAACAATAGTAATAAAAACAATAAAATAAATAAATAAAAAAATCTAAATAATTTGCTGAACGAACTGAGGAAACGCTCTCATGTTATCTTAATGAGGAAACACTGGAGGTAAAATAAGATGTTAAAACTCAAAACAGGAAATTCAAATTACCAAAGTAAAATACATTTCTAAGATAATAAAAGACTAAAATATTAAACCATTAAAAGAAAATAAGATGTGAGACTTACAATAAATAAATAAGTAAATTAATAAATAAAGTAGAATAAAAGTGACTAAATTTGAAATAGATAATAAATAAGTAGATAAATAAATAAATAGATAAAACTGTTAAGAATAAAAATAAATAAAAAATAAGTATTGTTGCTGGATTTTTCTAAAAACAACCACCTGCAACACCAAGATTCAAGCATTAAACAAAGCCTTGACGGTAACCAGTTGAGAGTGACTTAACACTTCCCTTTCATTCTTCAAGGGTCCTTTAGCTTAAGCTAGTAGCTTATTCTTGAGGCTGTTTACTTTTGGGGACAGCTTTGAAGAGTCCAGGTCAAGAAGGAGTTTCTGGAAGACTTCCAGAGTGTACCTGAACTCTTTGGGATAAGCAAGATTGACTGCATATGCCAGAGCGGTCAGGACTTTTATGCCCTCTACAACAATACCGATGTTGTTAGTGTCCTCTGACGTATCAGTCTTGATGTGGTAGATTTTTATTCTCTGTAGAGCAAGGTCCTGCAACACATGGTCTTCATCAGCATCCTGTAATAGCAAGAACATGGCATATTTTAGACTCTACAGCCAAAAGAGAAGGTCCTTTGTCACAGAGTAAAAGTTACAGAGTCTGTGAACTTGGGGTTACATTAGCACAACACCAGCCAGAGCGTGCATGAACATAATAAGAGACTCCATTAAACCAAAATGCAGTAAATTTAAACATTTACTTTTTTGGGTCCTTGCCATGATTTAAGTTGAATCAAAGATGACAGACTCAGACAATTATAGCATCATTTTGATTTACAGCTCTGTAAAGTTGACATGTTTGGTAACTTGCAGTAACGCAAAACAATGCAACTTGGTTATAAATTGTTCTTTGACTAAAAATAATTAAACCAGTCTTACCTTAGGGAAGTTGGCAATGTGGCTGGAGGTAAATAATGGCGGATGTCCAATTATCCATGTGGCGCAAAATGACTTGGGTGGAAGTGCGCAAGGTGTATGAAACCAGATACCTCCAAATGAGTAAAATTTATACATTTTATGCATTTTTGACTTTCCTGATAAAATATAATTAAATTCTACTCAGGGATTCATAGCTGATTTTACTTGGTGAAAACTGAGTAAAATGTAATTAATTAATTATTAAAATGTGTTGAATTCAGCCTAATGCGATTCCAAACTGCACGTAGTTATTTTTATGATGTTTAGGTTACTAAGTTTATTTAGTAAATATTAATTAACCCCAATCCCAGTTTTTACAGTGTGGAAATGCTGACTCATCATAACTTTGGTCAACCTAGAGACAGGCAAGGGGGCGGAGCTGAGGCGGTCCTTTAGCCTCCTGGAAAACAGCTACAACACCTCCCACCTGTCTGTCAACTCAGCCACGCCCCTGATTATGAAAATATATGTAAACATTTTGGCCGGGCACAGTGACGGTTATGCTAGCTCTGTTAGCTAACGAGGGACAGATAATTAATTAATTTACATTTTAGGGTGTAATGATGGACCAAGGGACACATATATACACACAGGACACATATATATATACATGATAAACATATATACACAAAGGACAAATGTATACACATGGAACTTATATACACACGATAAACACATATACACAGGAAACATATATACACACAGGACACATACACAGGACACATATACACAGAGGACACATATATACACACAGGACACATACACAGGACACATATACCCAGAGGACACATATATACACACAGGACACATACACAGGACACATATACCCAGAGGACACATATATACACACAGGACACATATATACACACAGGACACATATATACGCACAGGACACATATATACACACATATACACACAGGACACATATATACACACAGGACACATATATGCACACAGGACACATATACACAGGACACATATACACAGACATATATACACACACAGGACATACATACACACAGGACAAATATATACAGACAGGACACATACACACGGGACACATATATACACACAGGACATATATATATATATATATATATATATATATATATATATACATATACATACAGTATATACAGGACACATACTGTATGTACAGACAGGACACATATATACACACAGGACACATATATGGACACAGGACACATATATGCACACAGGACACATACAGTATATACACACAGGACACATGTATACACACTGGACACATGTATACACACTGGACCAACTTCAAATGTCCAGATGTTTGTGGTAAAACTTCAGTCACTGACATTAGTAAGAATACTTCCCCAAATAGGCCTTTAGCTGGTGAAATCCTGGGTCTTCTTCATTTAACAAAGGGTTAGGATTACATTCAGTGATCATGTCATTGATAGCTTTAGCTAGGTTTATTTGTGGCAAACTTTCAGGTCTCAATTTCTGAACCGAATCAAACTAGTCAGACTGAGGAAGAACTAGAGAACATAAGCCTCAAACAGACGTTGGTCAACCCCCTGACGTCACTGGGCGAAAGAGTAGCATCTAGAGTAAACAGGAGAGAGAGAGTTAAGACACCTCAAAGACTCTCACACAACACCACAGCATGCAACAGTGAGCATGTGATTATGTTTCCTATATCTGCCTTCTCATGTTGGCCAATGAAACGCAGCCTGGTCTGTGAAGAGGGGAGAGACTGTCAGTGTTCTTTCATTCAGAGCAACGATTCGAGCACGATGACATCTCCAAAGTTTGTCCTCTACCTGACATGTTTGGTGCTCGGGGAAATTGGTAAGTTGTGTTTATTTATATACGTATTTGTTTTTTACTATTTAATGAATGTTCACTTTGAATTCACATTTTTCTAAAGTGGGGACTCCTCATCAGAGTAACAATAACTACATTTGTTCTGTCTCTTATTTCACTTCAGCTCTGACAACTGCTCTGAAATCATCCTCATCTGTTCGTCGAGAGAGCCGAGAAACTGGACAGAAACTGACTTTACAATGTTTTAAAGGAGCTGCTGTTTATAGATATATGCACTGGTACAGGCACACTCTAGAGTACAAATTAGAGCTCATCTCGTCTGTCTTCAAATATGAAGCTAATGATACTTTTCATGGTGAATTCAAGAACAATCCACGCTTCTCACTGGATACTCAAGATGGTAAACACCATTTGATAATCTCAGATTTGCTCGTGTCAGACTCAGCTACTTATCACTGCTTAAGCTGCAGCTTCTGCATGATGGAAGTTTTGGAAACCGTTTATGTCAATGTGAAGAGTTCAGGGTTTAAAGTCCCAGCCGTCCTCCATCAGTCAGAGTCTGAGACCATCCAGCCAGGAGGCTCTGTGACTCTGAACTGTACCGTCCACACTGGGAGCTGTGATGGAGAACACAGTGTTTACTGGTTCAAAGACTCTGAAGAATCTCAACCAGGACTCATTTACACCAGTGGAGGAAAGAAGGATCAGTGTGAGAGGAAGCCTGATTCACAAACACACACCTGTGTCTACAACTTGCCAATGAAGAACCTGGATCTGTCTCATGCTGGGACCTACCACTGCGCTGTGGTCTCATGTGGACACGTTCTGTTTGGAGACGGGATCAAGCTGGACTTTAAAGGTAAGTGTCTCTGTAGTCAAAGTTCTCTTATCAATCAGAATCAACATGAACACAGAGAGAAAAGCTCAGAGCTCTGTTTCTGATGTCTGACTCTTTACCTACAGACCGGGTGGACCTTCTTGTCTTGGTGTATTGTTTGAGTGGAGCTTTGATATTTGTGACTCTCCTGGTACTGGTCTTGGCCTTCTCATTGTACAAGATGAACAAAAGGATCCGTTTCCTGTCTCAAGGTACGATATCCAACACTGCTTCTTTCTGCCTGTGCCTGCTCAACATGAGTTTAACAATCAACACTTTTTTATGTTTCACCATCAGAGGCTCAAACAAGTTCTTCAGCCCCCTCTGCTAGAAACCTGGAGGTGAGATTATTTCATCTGCTGATCTGATCAATCATCCTTTAAAATGATTTCTAATGCATAAATGGTCTGAACTTCTTTCATGATCTATATTGTGATAGACTTTTGTATATTGTTCATAGGGTCACAGAGAAGCAGACAACCTCTTTTATGCTGCTCTGAGTGTTAACAAGCCCAACACATCAAGAAGACAGAGAAACACAACCACAGATGAGTGTGTGTACTCCAGTGTGAAGCAGTAGAAGTCATGGTGTTTCATTTCACTCTTTAAGTTTGACTGGATTTTGATATTTTCAAAGATATGAACTTTGTGAATCAAGTATGTTCTGTTCTACATGCAAACATCTATGTCAATAGAATCAATATAAAAAATCCATAGAGAAATAAATAAGTGTGTGTCTGTGTGTGTGTGTTAATAAAGGTCTGAAGTCAAGATCATAACGTACATTTCACTGCATTCATTTGATTCTCAAATCAAGACACTGGTAAGAATGTATTTATCTGTTAAGATGGACTTTAAAATTATTTAAACATGTGGTTAAGAATTTGATTAACTGCAATAAACTTAAAAAGTACAGTGCTTCAAAAAAACAAAACTACCTTTATTTAAAAAATCATCCCAGTCCTTTTAAGTCCTGTACATGATCTCAAAGTTCCTTCCTGCATAGACTAGATCAGAGCTAAACAAGCTGCTGACTGTTTTAAACATTGATGTAGTCTCAGTGACATCAGCCTTTGGTTTGTGAAGACTTGTTAAGAAGCCTAATGATGGCAGCTTACTGGAAATGCTGACTCATCATAACTTTGGTTGACCTAGAGACAGGCAAGGGGGCGTAGCTGAGGGGGGCCTTGAGCCTCCTGGAAAACAGCTACAACACCTCCCACCTGTCTGTTAACTCAGCCACGCCCCTGATTATGAAAATATATGTAAACATCTAGGCCGGGCGCAGTGCAGGTTATGCTAGCTCTGTTAGCTAATGAGGGACTGATAATAAATTAATTTATATTTTAGGACTTAATGATGAACCAATGGACACATATATACACAGGGAACATATATACACACGATAAACATATATAGCCTACACTGGACACATAAACACACAGGACAAATATACACACAGGACACATATACACACAGAACGCATACACACAGGGCTCATACATACACAGGACACATATACACAGAACACATATATACACACACAGGACACATATATACACACAGGGAACATATATACACACAGGACACATATACACACAGGAAACATATACACAGGGCAGATATATATGCACAGGACACATATATACACACAGGACACATTTACACACAGGACACATATACACACAGGACACATATATACACACAGGACACATTTACACACAGAAAACATATATACACACAGGACACATTTACACACAGGACACTAAGGAGATGGTGGTGGATTTTAGGAAGAGAGGCCACACCCCTCATCACCCCCTCTACATCGGAGGTGCAGCTGTGGAGATGGTGTCCACCTTCAAATACCTGGGCCTGCACATCTCCAATGACCTCACGTGGTCCACCAACACAACCAGCACAATAAAGAAGGCCCACCAACGCCTGTGCCTTCTTAGGAGGCTGAAGCTGGCTGACCTCAGCCCTGCTGTCCTGACATCTTTTTACCAGTGTGTGGTGGAGAGCACACTGACAGCATCCATCACTGTCTGCTATGGGACCTGCTCTGTGGCTGACAGGAAGGCGCTGCAGCGAGTGATTAAATCTGCTCAAAAAACTTCAAACAGCAGCCTCCCTTCCCTGGAGGACATATACGTCAGCAGGTGCAGAGGCCGGGCGTCGCACATCATCTAGGACCCTACCCATCCAGCACAGGGACTGTTCACCCCCCCTTCCCCTCAGGCAGAAGGCTGCGCAGCCTAAAAGCCAGAACAACAAGGCTAAGGTGTATCTTCTTTCCAGAAGCTGTGAGACTTGTGAACTCTCTTTAGGTCTGTTCTCTGCACTTTACCGCTGTGACTGCAAGCACACATCACTGCACTTTCTCGCTGGTTTTAAACTACGTTTTTATATTTACTTACTGCAGGCTTGAAGTTATGTATTTATTTCTTTATTTATAGAGTCTACTTTTAGCTTGTTATCTATTCTGTATGCTGCTGGACCTGAGTAATGTGTTTCAATCCTTCATGTTTTTAAATGTGACTGAATGACAATAAAATGAACCTTGAACCTTGATATACACACACACGACACATATATATATATACACACAGGACATATATACACAGACAGGACATGTCTATACAGACAGGACATATATACACAGACAGGACATGTTTATACACACAGGACATATATACACAGACAGGACATGTTTATACACACAGGACACATATACAGACAGGACACATATATGCACATAGGACACATATATCACACAGGACACATATACAGACAAGACATATATACACAGGACATATATATACACACAGGACACATACACACAGGATACACATAGGACACATAAACAGACAGGACACATATATATGCACACAGAACACATACAGACAGGACACATATATACACACTGGACACATATATAAAGACATGAGACATATACACACAGGGCACATGTATACAGACAGGACACATGCACACAGGACACACATATACACACAGGACACACACACACACACACACACACACACACACACACACACACACACAGGACACATATATACACAGAGGACCGCAGCTACCAATTGCACCAAATAAAAAAGCTTATGCTGAAGTGCTGATTCAGTTCAGGCATTGTGACCTGAGAAAGTTTGCCACACAAAAAACTCAAGTACTTAATCCTAACCCTTTATCAAAGGAAGAAGACCAAAGAATTCACCAGCTGAAGGCCTTTTTGGAACAATATTCACACCAATGTCAGTGACTGAAGTTTTACCTCAAACATCTGGACCTTTAATGTTGGTCCAGTGTGTATATGTCTGTGAAGGATCTCAGTCATCCAGGTAATCATGGTAATTCAAAGCTTGATCTGAAAAGGAAACTGGACTTGGTATAAACTCTTGAAGACGTTTCACTTCTCCTCCAAAAGTCTTCCTCAGATCTGACCAGACTGGAGAGAGCTAGAAACAATAATTATCTAACAGTCGTTGGTCAATCCTCTGCCATCACTGGGCGAGAGAGCAGCATCTAGAATATAAACAGGAGAGAGAGAGAGAAACACCTTAACAACACACACACACACACACACACACACACACACACACACACACACACACACACACACACACACACACAGCATGCAACCGTGAGAATGTGATACGCTTCCTTTGTCTTGGGGTGTTATTTTGTGTTGGGCAATGAAACGCAGCCTGGTCTGTGAGGAGGGGAGAGACTGTCAGTGTTCTTTCATTCAGTCTACAAATATTCCATTAATGATACATTTCGTGGTGAATTCCAGAACAATCCATGCTTCTCACTGGATAAACAACTTGGTAAAAATCATTTGACAATCTTAGATTTGCTTGTGTCAGACTCAGCTTCTTGTCAGACTCGGCCCCCACCTCTCCCCCACCATCACACTCAACACTGGCTCCCCGCAAGGATGTGTACTGAGTCCCCTCCTGTACTCTCTGTATACATAGGACTGCACACCAACCCATCTCTCCAACTCCATCATCAAATTCGCTGATGATACCACCGTGGTCAGGCTCATCTCAGGCGGAGATGAGTCGGCCTACAGAGATGAAGTTGGAAAACTTCCGACATGGTGTTCTGTGAACAACCTCTCACTGAACACCACAAAAACAAAAGAACTCATCATGGACTTCCGTAAACGTAGCATGGACCCGGCTCCACTGATCATCAATGGCGGGCCTGCGTTGAAAGGGTCCACTCCTTCCACATCACAGACAACGTCTCCTGGTCTGCTAACACCACGGCGGTGGTAAAGAAGGCCCAGCAGCGACTCCACTTCCTGAGGGTGCTCAGGAGAAACAACCTGGAGGAGAAGCTTCTTGTGGCCTTCTACAGAGCCACCGTGGAGAGCATTCTGGGGTACTGCATCACGGTGTGGTACGCTGGTTGCACAGTAGCAGAAAGGAGAGCTCTGCAGAGAGTGATCAGCACGGCACAGAAGATCACTGGCTGCTCTCTGCTCTCCCTGGACAACATTGCCAGCTCTTGTTACCTCAGCAGGGCTACAAACATTGTTAAGGACTTGTCCCACCGCGGTCACCACATAATCAACCTGTTGCCCTCAGGACGGCGCTACAGGTCTCACAGATCCAGGACCAATAGACTCTGAGACAGCTTTTTCCCGAGAACGCTCTGAACACTCACCATAAAACACACTGACTACACTCTTCCTTCCGTGCAATAAAATCAATGTGCAATATTCTATTCTATTCTAACCTGAAGCTTGACAGTATAAATGCATGTGCAGGAGGAGAGTCTGTGGTAAAGGTGGATAAACAGTGAAACAAAGTCAACAGGTTATTAGATTTGAGAACGTATCAGTCAGGAGTGAAGGAGTGTTTCTGCAGAGGCCTCAAGTCTACTAGCATTGCCCATTCTATCTTAAACAGCTGCTCTCCTCATCACCTGCTGAGGTTGCTTGCTGCTCTTGCTTTGTGTGAGCTAACAGGTTAATTCAATGTAAAGTCATTGTTACATTTGAAAGTGGTGATGTGATTATCTCATACCTAAAGGATTATTGTTTCTCATTATAACTATCTAAGACTATATGTAGATTGATGAATTAATCAATAAACAGACGATGTGTAACTGTTTGTTTAAACTGTGTTTTATGGTTAATTGAAACTTTGGTTTGTCATGAGTTGATCTTTAGTTTTTCTTGTTCTTCATGTCTTGTTTCCTCCCTGTCTGTTTTCTGTATTAATTATAAGTTATCATTTGTCTTCCTTGTGTTATTAGTGATCCATGTCTTGTGTTGTAGTCCTTGTGTGTTTCTGGTCAATTGTGTTTCCTGTTTTATTTTGTAGTTCTTGTTCCCTGTGTGTCTGCTTTAGTAATACTTCCTGCTCTTGTGTGTTTCCTTCCTTTTTGATGACCTCATTAGTTTCACCTCTGTCCTGTGTTCACGCTTGTTGCTCTTTACTCTGTGTGTATTTAGTGTCTCTGTTTCCCCTCTCCTGTGTTTGATCATTACGTCTTCCTTTGTCTCTTCCTGTTTTCAATGTGGCTGTTTTCTAAACCTCCTACTATACTAGCAGTACGTACTGATGTGGTCTAAATTCAGTATGCAGTATGTGAACAAGAGCAAGATCTGCATCTTCCAAAACTACCCGGATGTCATACTGATTCAGGAACATGTCTCAGTCTGCAGCGGACCAGTCTCCCTCACGTATTGATTCCCACAATGCACAGCGCTAACGTTCTCTTTCTTCTTTTTTGATGGGAGGCACTTTGTTGTAGGTGCTGTGAAAATTATTAAATTACATAAAAACCACTTCTTAACTTTTTAAATCATAAGTGATGATAAAGAAGCAGTTTATCTATCAGCTTGGTCGTTGTTTACTTCCACCTTCTGAAACCAGAAATCCAGCGACGCCTGACCCAGCATCCTGCAGACCAGATCCAACAGAACAGTCAAACTACAGACTATCTTCAGACACAGTATGTAGTATGCAGTTTGGAGTAAATACTGCATACTACATTTGTAGGTAGCATGTAGCAGGCGGTTCAGAAAACAGCCTGTGTGTTGCTTTATCTCAGTGTTTTCTTGTGTTTTATTTTTAACATTCTGGATTTAGTTTCTTGGACATTTGTTCAGTAAGTGTTCCTGTGTGTGTTGTTTATTCTTTGTTATTCAATTTTATTTTTCACATGGGTCCTCCTCCGTTTTTTCCCAGTGTGACATTTTCATTATATTATGGTGTTGAACAACAAATGAGACAAATGTGATAAAAGCAGAACAAAATAGGTTTCATATCAACATACACAGAACAGAGATCATTACCCTGTCTGTAAATCAATTCAGGTCTTTTGATCCGATTGGTTTCTGGTGTTTCTGCAGCTGGCCTCAAGTGGACATTTGAGGAACTGCATTCCAGCACATCAGTGTAGCATATGTGTGTTTCAGACATCTCAATGTGTTCAATCTGAGTGTCTCTCAGTGTAAGATTATCCTGGGGCCTGTTAGGTCAAGTTTCAGGTCACAGGTCACTCCAGGATCAGAGTAACCTGTCTCCCACTCGTCCTGAGTTCACTCTCAGTGCCAGAAAGACGCCGCTGACGACAGCAAGACATGTTACAGTGACAATCATGGCTGATCTATGTACACTACAGGAATATATAGAGATTATGTATTTCACTGCTTGTGGGAAGGATTTACTGACTGGCCAAAATTAACAAGTGACAGAATGAAGTCACAATTTTATTTACATTAATAGAAAACAAGAACAAAGAAGGTGGAAAAAATGTAATGCAGATTTAAGGAACTAACAGACGCAGGACAACTCACAACTAAATAAATGCTTCAATCAAAAAGGCAGAAGAGGAGCCGGTTCATACAACCAATAAAACTCAGAAACACCACAACACCAAGAAAAGGTTTGGGCGTGTGCACTCTCTCGCTTGCAATCAAACACAAGAGAGAGTAAGACACCTCAAAGACTCTCACACAGCAGCACAGCAGTGAGCATGTGATTATGTTTCCTATATGTGCCTTCTCATGTTGGCCAATGAAACGCAGCCTGGTCTGTGAAGAGGGGAGAGACTGTCAGTGTTCTTTCATTCAGAGCAACGATTCGAGCACGATGACATCTCCAAGGTTTGTCCTCTACCTGACATGTTTGGTGCTCGGGGAAATTGGTAAGTTGTGTTTATTTATATACGTATTTGTTTTTTACTATTTAATGAGTGTTCACTTTGAATTCACATTTGTCTAAAGTGGGGACTCCTCATCAGATGGTAACAATAACTACATTTGTTCTGTCTCTCATTTCACTTCAGCTCTGACAACTTCTCTGAAATCTTCCTCATCTGTTCGTCGAGAGAGCCGAGAAACTGGACAGAAACTGACTTTACAATGTTTTAATGAAGATGTTGGTTCTACACGTGTTCTCTGGTACAAGCACACAGATGAAAAATTTGAGCAAATCTCTTCTGTCTATAAATATTCCATCAATGATACTTTTCATGGTGAGTTCAAGCATAATCCACGCTTCTCACTGGATGCTCAAGATGGTAAAAATCATTTGACAATCTCAGATTTGCTCGTGTCAGACTCAGCTACTTATCACTGCTTAGGTTGCTATTTCTGCAGTATGGAGATTTTGGAAACTGTTCACGTGGATGTGAAGAGTTCAGGGTTTAAAGTCCCAGCCATCATCCATCAGTCAGAGTCTGAGACCATCCAGCCAGGAGGCTCTGTGACTCTGAACTGTACCGTCCACACTGGGAGCTGTGATGGAGAACACAGTGTTTACTGGTTCAAAGACTCTGAAGAATCTCAACCAGGACTCATTTACACCAGTGGAGGAAAGAAGGATCAGTGTGAGAGGAAGCCTGATTCACAAACACACACCTGTGTCTACAACTTGCCAATGAAGAACCTGGATCTGTCTCATGCTGGGACCTACTACTGCGCTGTGGTCTCATGTGGACACGTTCTGTTTGGAGACGGGATCAAGCTGGACTTTAAAGGTAAGTGTCTCTGTAGTCAAAGTTCTCTTATCAATCAGAATCAACATGAACACAGAGAGAAAAGCTCAGAGCTCTGTTTCTGATGTCTGACTCTTTACCTACAGACCGGGTGGACCTTCTTGTCTTGGTGTATTGTTTGAGTGGAGCTTTGATATTTGTGACTCTCCTGGTAGTGGTCTTGGCCTTCTCACTGTACAAGATGAACAAAAGGATCCGTTTCCTGTCTCAAGGTACGATATCCAACACTGCTTCTTTCTGCCTGTGCCTGCTCAACATGAGTTTAACAATCAACACTTTTTTATGTTTCACCATCAGAGGCTCAAACAAGTTCTTCAGCCCCCTCTGCTAGAAACCTGGAGGTGAGATTATTTCATCTGCTGATCTGATCAATCATCCTTTAAAATGATTTCTAATGCATAAATGATTTGAACTTCTTTCATGATCTATATTGTGATAGACTTTTGTATATTGTTCATAGGGTCACAGAGAGGCAGACAACCTCTTTTATGCTGCTCTGAGTGTTAACAAGCCCAACACATCAAGAAGACAGAGAAACACGACCACAGATGAGTGTGTGTACTCCAGTGTGAAGCAGTAGAAGTCATGGTGTTTCATTTCACTCTTTAAGTTTGACTGGATTTTGATATTTTCAAAGATATGAACTTTGTGAATTAAGTATGTTCTGTTCTACATGCATACATTTTATGTATAAAGAATCAATATAAAAAATCCATAGTGAAATAAATAAATAAGTGTGTGTGTCTGTGTGTGTTAATAAAGGTCTGAAGTCAAGATCATAACATACATTTCACTGCATTCATTTGATTCTCAAATCAAGACACTGGTAAGAATGTATTTACTTTGTTAAGATGGACTTTGACGTTTTTTAAACATGTGGTTAATAATTTAATTAACTGCAATAAACTTACAAAGTACAGTGCTTCAAAAAAACAAAACTACCTTTATTTAAAAAAAAAAATCATCCCAGTCCTTTTAAGTCCTGTACATGATCTCAAAGTTCCTTCCTGCATAGGCTGGATCAAAGCTAAACAAGCTGCTGACTCTTTTAAACATTGATGTAGTCTCAGTGACATCAGCCTTTGGTTTGTGAAGACTTGTTTAGAAACCTAATGATGGCAGCTTACTGGAAATGCTGACTCATCATAACTTTGGTCAACCTGGAGAAAGGCAAGGGGGCGGAGCTGAGGCGGGCCTTGAGCCTCCTGGAAAACAGCTACAACACCTCCCACCTGTCTGTTAACTCAGCCACGCCCCTGATTATGAAAATATATGTAAACATCTAGGCCGGGCGCAGTGCAGGTTATGCTAGCTCTGTTAGCTAACGAGCGACGGATAATTAAATAATCTACATTTTAGGACTTAATGATGAACCAAGGGACACATATGTACACACAGGATACATATATACACACAGGACACATATATACACGATAAACATATATACACAGGACACATATATACGTGATAAACATATACACATAGGACACATATATATACACAGGAAACATATACACACAATAAACATATATACACACAGGACACATATTCACACAAGACACATACACAGGACACATATATACACACAGGACATACATACAGGACACATATATATACACAGGATACATATATACACACAGGACACATATATACACATAGGAAACATATACAGACAATAAACATATATACACACAGGACACATATACACAGGACACATATATACACACAGGACATACATACAGGACACATATATATATACACATGATAAATATATACACACACAGGACACATACAAACACAGGACACATATACAGTGGATATCAAACTGTATAGAAAGGAGAGGAAGGGGGCGCATTGCCCCGTCATGGATTACCTGCACAGGCACCTCTTGGAGAAGGCGACACCTTGTTCGGGAAGCAAGGTAATCCATTACGGGGCGATGCGCCCCCTTCCTTGCGGCCGGCTCCACGTTCTCTACCCGAGTCCGACCGCAGGAACTGGACCGTCGCGTGCTTGCTGTAGGAGCCCCTTTACAGTTAAATGAAACTGGCTATCCTCGACCCCCTCTTTTCCTACTGACCTCTCCTTTCAACCCTCCCTCCCCATCCCCACCCCCTCCCTTCCCCAATACCCAAATGTTTTCTTGCACTCTGTCAACGCCTTCGCTCTCGCCACAGTGGCACTACCCATCCGGCCAGCTTCTGCTGTTAACTGCATCTCTCCTTTCACGCCTACATTACGCCATCTGGAGTGAGATCGGGTTGTGTCGCCCCTGTGCCTGCTCCCTCTGTGTCTGACTTTTCTTGGACTATCACAGCTTCTCTACATCCCTGTGTCCGCAGGCTGCACACAATCTCCTTGCACATATGTCCCCTCATCCCCTCATCCCTTCATCCCCTCATCCCTTTGTCCCCTCATCCCCTCATCCCTCTATCCCCTCACCCCCTCGTCCCTTCATCCCATCATCCCTTCCTCTACCCTTACTTCAGCCACTCACAGCAATATGGCTTCCCACCATAGCCAGCTCCTTTACAGTTAAATCAGACTGGCTATCCCCGACCCCTCTTTTCCTACTGACCTCTCCTTTCAACCCCCCCCCCCACACACACGTCCCTTCATCCCCTACTCCCCTCATCCCGTCCTCTTCCCCTCTTTCCGCCACTCATGGCGATACGGCTTGCCACGCTGCCACCTGGCCTCCAGGGCTAACGTCCTTCGATTCGGAATCCCAGTCTCCTTCATCCGCTTTCATTAACTGTTTCTCAACATCATTGTGTCCATATTTTGGGGTCCGGAATGTTTAAGAAAGTCAATACTCATACACTCTGATAACACGGCAGTCGTTGAAATCATCAGCCAGGGCCAATCACACTTCCCAGTCATTATGCTGTTTCTGCGCAGAAACGCATTCATCTCAGCCCACCATCAGTTCATTCTCAGAGCAGCACAGATTCCTGGTTATCTCAACACCATCGCTTATGCACTCTCGTTCTCTTTTCAGAAATTCAGACATTTGGCCCCAGAATCCGATCCGCATCCCATACCAGTCCCAATGTTTTCAGCAACAATATTCAGCTAGCTCCACAGCTAGTGAACCTCTCTCATCTCACATGAAGCTTCCTCAACAGCCTCGTTCCAAGCACACGCTGCGCTTCCCTGCTGGAACTGCTTCAAGTCATATCACTCCACATACCAGCCACCCTTTCCTTCTCTGGGCATTGGGTCCACCGGCAACTTCATATCTCATGCTCACTCCATTCAGATAATCCGGTCCAAGGCCATCCAAACCTACCTCGCTGGCATTAAAGGTGACATATCACGCTTTTTTCATCAATATATATTGGTCTAAGAGGTCCCCAAAACATGTCTTTAAAGTTTATGCTCAAAAAAACACTTTGAAATCAGATTTTGGTCTGCCTGAAAAGCCCTCTTCTTCAGTCCTCCTCAGAACAGTCTGTTTTCCCTCTGACCACGCCCCCTCAGGAAGTAGATGTGTCTCGGCTCTCCAGCACGTTGATCTAATGTTTACATGTTGGCTGAATATACACGGCTGCTCAGAGATCGCGTTACTTCAACCCTCTGAATCTGATCCAGAATCTGATCCTGACGGAGAGGCGCCTGCAGCAGGACCTTCCTGAAGGATTGGTCACAGATTTAGTGTTTCTTGTTGTTTTATTTATCAGTATGTCGACGTGTCTTGGTACACAGCTACAAACATGTAGCTATGTGGCTATGCTAACTAGCGCTAGCACATATCCATGATAAATAAAAATCATCCACTAGGTCTTCAAATCTGCAGACGTGGGGAGTAAAACCGACCTCTGCCAGAAAGGCAGCAGGACCTTTCTGAAGGATTGGTCACAGATTTAGTGTTTCTTGTTGTTTTATTTGTCAGTATGTCGACGTGTGTCTTGGTACACAGCTACAGCTACGAACATGTAGCTATGTGGCTATGCTAATTAGCGCTAACACTTATCCATGACAAATAAAAATCATCCACTAGATCTTCAAATCTGCAGACGTGGGGAGTAAAACTGACCTTTGTGTTTATTAAGACAGCCTACAACTAGCATGCCTCCCTCCTAAGCTCCTTGTTAGCACACATTTGTGCAGGTAATGAAAAACGGAGGAGGGGATTCAGTATTATTTTATACAGTCTATGGGCTGAACAAGCTCCGAGCTCTGACTCCGTGACAGACCGGATATTGTTGTTACGTAACAAAAACACGGAAGTCTGAAACGGCTCGTTTCACACACATTTACAGAAAGGTGGAGAAATCAGAACAGGGGCAGAATGGATTTTTTTCATTCTCGGGGGGTTTGTAGACATGCCAGGGAAACATATTTCAGGTAGAGAACCATTAAAAAGTCCATTTTGCATGATATGTCACCTTTAACTTCTTCATTAAACTAGTCACCAACCTTCACTGCACTTCCATCTCCCATTCTCACGTAATGATGTTGATTAAAGAAGAAAGAAAACAGGACCCTGCAGTCACTTTGAAGCACCTTCCACTCACCTCTGACCTCCTTAGTCTCTGCATTCAGACTCTCCGTTCAGGCTACCTAAACTCTATAATCGACTCTACCCTAGATTCCATGTTTCCGCTGGCATATTTTGGTCTCCTCCAATGCTCAGAATTTGCCCCTACCTCGTCTATCCTTAATCCTTACCATCATCCCAGGTTATCTGACATCACCGTACACACCTCAGATTCTCTAATATTCACACTCAGACGCAGTAACACTGATCAACTCGGGATCTCCTTTCCCATCTACCGAACATCTTTCGTTTCAACTCAAATCTTAGCCTGTACGAACCACTTACTAAATACATCAGCTCTCGGTATGCCGCTATTGCATCTCCTCACGACCCACTCTTCATCACTGAAACCTGAACAAAAATGGCCACTTGATTATGGTTTATAACATCTGCGCCAAGTCCTCCGCGTCTCAGGCATAACCTCCAAGCACCGTCCTGCCCTTTCATTCCGCATTGCTGCAGCGTCCACAGCAGCCAGGTCAGGCAACTCAGACATAGCCATACAGATCCTAGTGCTTTGGTCATCTCAAACATATCACTCAAACATCAGCAACAGTCTCAATGATCAAGCTCACGCTCAACTGAGCTCCATCTAATTCAACTCTTTTGGGGGTCAAGATCAGCTCTGGCAGGATAACGCTGATGGAAACCCCATCCTGAGTCTCCTTCTGCTGGGCACACCACGCACAACTAATTCATTAAATGTTCAACTTATATCCTTGTGTGGCGTGGTCCTTGCTAGTGAAGGGGTATTGTGTGGAGAATGTTGAGGGAAAAGGGTCTGAATACTTTCCATACCCACTGTATATAGACAGGACACATATATACACACAGAACATATATATACAGACAGGATACATATATACACACAGGACATATATATACAGACAGGGCACATACTGTATATACACACAGGACACATACACACAGGACACACATACACACACACACACACACACACACACACACACACACAGGACACATATATACACAAAGGATCACAGCTACCAATTGCACCAAATAAAAAAGCTTATGCTGAAGTGCTGATTCAGTTCAGGCATTGTGACCTGAGAAAGTTTACCACACAAAAAACTCAAGTACTTAATCCTAACCCTTTATCAAAGGAAGAAGACCAAAGAATTCACCAGCTGAAGGCCTTTTTGGAACAATATTCACACCAATGTCAGTGACTGAAGTTTTACCTCAAACATCTGGACCTTTAATGTTGGTTCAGTGTGTATATGTCTGTGAAGGATCTCAGTCATCCAGGTAATCATGGTAATTCAAAGCTTGATCTGAAAAGGAAACTGGACTTGGTGTAAACTCTTGAAGACGTTTCACTTCTCCTCCAAAAGTCTTCCTCAGATCTGACCAGACTGGAGAGAGCTAGAAACAATAATTATCTAACTGTCGTTGGTCAATCCTCTGCCATCACTGGGCGAGAGAGCAGCATCTAGAATATAAACAGGAGAGAGAGAGAGAAACACCTTAACAACACACACACACACACACACACACACAGCATGCAGCTGTGAGAATGTGATACGCTTCCTTTGTCTTGGGGTGTTATTTTGTGTTGGCCAATGAAACGCAGCCTGGTCTGTGAGGAGGAGAGAGACTGTCAGTGTTCTTTCATTCAGAGCAACGATTCGAGCACGATGACATCTCCAAGGTTTGTCCTCTACCTGACATGTTTGGTGCTCGGGGAAATTGGTAAGTTGCATTTTCATTGCACCAGTTTTTTTGGGGGGGGGGGTTTCTATTGAATGTTTTTAATTTGGTTAAAACTGAACAAGTTTTAGTCTTTTTGAGTTAAAATCCTCTCCAACTACATTTGCTTTGTCTCTTATTCACTTCAGCTCTGACAACTGCTCTGAAATCATCCTCACCTGTTCATCGAGAGAGCCGAGAAACTGGAGAGAAACTAACTTTACAATGTTTCTATGAAGATTCTGAGACTGCATGGGTGCAATGGTTCAAACACACTGTGGGAGAGAAACTAAAGCTCATCTCGTCTGTCTACAAATTTACCACTAATGATACTTTTCATGGTGAATTCAAGAACAATCCATGCTTCTCACTGGATAAACAACTTGGTCAAAATCATTTGACAATCTCAGATTTGCTCGTGTCAGACTCAGCTACTTATCACTGCTTAAGCTGCCGTTACTGCAGTATGGAGATTTTGGAAACCGTTCACGTTGATGTGAAGAGTTCAGGGTTTAAAGTCCCAGCCGTCATCCATCAGTCAGAGTCTGAGACCATCCAGCCAGGAGGCTCTGTGACTCTGAACTGTACCGTCCACACTGGGAGCTGTGATGGAGAACACAGTGTTTACTGGTTCAAAGACTCTGAAGAATCTCAACCAGGACTCATTTACACCAGTGGAGGAAAGAAGGATCAGTGTGAGAGGAAGCCTGATTCACAAACACACACCTGTGTCTACAACTTGCCAATGAAGAACCTGAATCTGTCTCATGCTGGGACCTACTACTGCACTGTGGTCTCATGTGGACACGTTCTGTTTGGAGACGGGATCAAGCTGGACTTTAAAGGTAAGTGTCTCTGTAGTCAAAGTTCTCTTATCAATCAGAATCAACATGAACACAGAGAGAAAAGCTCAGAGCTCTGTTTCTGATGTCTGACTCTTTACCTACAGACCGGGTGGACCTTCTTGTCTTGGTGTATTGTTTGAGTGGAGCTTTGATATTTGTGACTCTCCTGGTACTGGTCTTGGCCTTCTCACTGTACAAGATGAACAAAAGGATCCGTTTCCTGTCTCAAGGTACGATATCCAACACTGCTTCTTTCTGCCTGTGCCTGCTCAACATGAGTTTAACAATCAACACTTTTTTATGTTTCACCATCAGAGGCTCAAACAAGTTCTTCAGCCCCCTCTGCTAGAAACCTGGAGGTGAGATTATTTCATCTGCTGATCTGATCAATCATCCTTTTAAATGATTTCTAATGCATAAATGATTTGAACTTCTTTCATGATCTATATTGTGATAGACTTTTGTATATTGTTCATAGGGTCACAGAGAAGCAGACAACCTCTTTTATGCTGCTCTGAGTGTTAACAAGCCCAACACATCAAGAAGACAGAGAAACACGACCACAGATGAGTGTGTGTACTCCAGTGTGAAGCAGTAGAAGTCATGGTGTTTGCCAATTCAAAAGGTGTCATTTTCATTTGAATATTCTCTTTAACATTATTGATTGATAAGCTGCAATTTTCTTACTCTTCACATCTGAGACGGGAGTTCTTAGAAGCTTCACCTTTGTCCAAGATGTCAAATTTAGTGGACTGATAATAAATCATACTTATTCTCTTATCTTATAATAAATTTGTACAACATTAATACTGCTCCTTAGGTACAACTCAATGCTACAATTTATTTAATATACCTGGAAGGATCTTTTAGAATAAAGGATTTATGAGCTGCATGGCCTTTTCTTCTTGTTTTAGGGTGTGTGTGTCTGCCTTAGTGTGTGTGTCTGCCTGTGTGTGTGTGTGTGGGTGGGGTTGCCTTTTATTGAAGGACAGTTGAAGAGTGACAGGAAATGTGGTAATGGGTTGCGTAAGCCACAACACCTACTGGTGCCCCAGTACAGCCTCTGGCCTGTGGGTGGCAGTGTATGGACGGGGTTACTTCTGTCCACTGTGGTGGCTAATGTGCAACCATGCCATCATGCATTTGGTAGGAAACAGCTGCTGAGCAACTGTATTAGTAAGGACATCTATGTGTGAAAGGGGAATCAAAAAAATAACCTGACACTCATATGAATGTGAGTGCTACATTTCCCTAAGGTGGCACTGATTAGCATACTAACAATGTTACAGAAACTACCGAGATGTACAATCTGCATATATCAGACTGAGCAATTGACATGATGATGGGAATATTTTTTTATTTCTTTTCTGATGGTAGAATTTTATCAGACAAAAACAATCGCTAAAAGTTGCTTTCATTCACTTTTTGATAAGCCTACATGCTCCAATACAAGAGGCAGCATTTTGTTATCAGGTATTACAGAGAGAGGAACGAGTGCAGCAGCAACAAGCTGAGAGCATGTCATCACAGGATAACATGATTGCAATTTGCACAGCATCATCACAGCAACAATATACTGATACACCTGTCACACCTTGACGATTTATCCAGCGTTTTCCTGACGTATCAAAATGCCTCTAAAACGCTGACATACACTGAATTATTGATGTTTTTTTCAAGTTTGGGCGTATACATTGTGACATCATGAGAGGTTTCTAGGGCCGTACGAGGTGGGAAAGTGTAAAATCAATCCGAAACAGTCTCAGGTCAGGTTAAAAAAAAAGGAGGGGTTTATTCAACCACGGGTATAATCACACAAAACAAAAAGGTAACTCAGGTAATTCTTCAAACAAGGTCTCAATGGTAACTTAAAGCATCCCGTAGGAGAAAATAGTTCCTTTTAAAAGTTATCAAAAAATTAGTCCATTCAACTTAAAGTCTCTGTTGTGAAAAAAACAAGGTTCCTTTTAGTCACTTTCCTGTGCTCAGTTCTCAGTGTTCCTTCTCCTCTTCCAGCCGTGTGCTCCCCTCTCCCAAGCTGTGTCTCAATTCAGGGGCTGCATCCTTCGGAGGACACAGCCAACGCGGTCTGCAGAGGTGAATCCTTCAGAGGCACGTTCGAGGGCCGCATTAACCGTTGTGAAATGAGACGGTCTGGCCTTCGGAGGATTTCCGGGTTGCGTCACCAAATGTTCACGCCCTCACCTTTATGTCAAGATTTCTACCATCCAGGCCCGCGAAAGTACAGACAGACAAAGGAAGTGAGAAAGAAGAGAAGAGAAAAGAAAAGAAGAGAAGTGAAGTGAAGAGAAGTGAAGAGAAGATAAGTCCAGAGAAGATAAGTGAATAGAAGACCAGAGAAGGGAAGTTATGGAGCCAGCGGTGATACTTTTATTTATGTTTATTTATTTCATGCTGGAGGAAGAGGAGAAGCGCTGCCGTCATGGCCGGCGGCTGGTGTATCTCCGGCTAGAGGGGTAAATATGTTATTTAAACCCACAGTAATATTATCATTAGCTAGTTAACAGTCAGAACTTCAAGTATGCAGCTATTGTTTAATTAACCATTTCCCTTCTCATGTTATCCCCTCCTTTCCTAATCCAGACCAGACACCTGTACTGCAGGATAAACCTGGCGGTTCCTGTGCTCCAGAGGTTTTTCGGCCAGGGGGATACCAGACCTGACTTCAGGCTGAGCAAAGAGTCTCTGGCAGTGCTGCTGGACCTCCTCCAACAGGAGCGGAGACATGGATGGGGTGCCACAATCGAGACCTTGGTGTTCCTCTTCTGGCTGGCAAGTGGGGCATCATACAGGGTGGTCTCGAGGGTGTTCGGGATACCTCGCTCCACTGTCCACCGCATCGTCCATCGAGTTACTGCGGAGGTGGTGGCCGTTCGCCACAAGGTCATCTGCCTCCCAAAGACCGCAGAAGATCTGGCGGCAGTAACTCATGGGTTTGCAGGGCTGGCAAGACAGGCAGCCTTCGGGAAAGCTGCAGGAGCAATCGACGGCTGCCATGTCAGGATCAAGCCACCAAGTGGCCCTGATGGTCACTGTTACAAGAACAGAAAACTGTTTTACTCAATAATACTTCAGGCAGTTTGTGACCATCAGGGCTGCTTTATCGACACGTACGTGGGCTGGCCGGGGTCGGTGCACGACTCCAGGGTACTCCGGCACAGCCCACTGTACAGGCGGGCGATCTACCCTCCTCCAGGGCACTTCATCCTCGCAGATGGTGGGTACCCCTGCCTCCAACGACCACTCCCCCTCATCACTCCCTACAAGCGGCCGGTGCAAGGTGTGGGAGCCCAGCGCTTTAACAGCTATCATTCCAGGGCACGCTCTATCATTGAGCGTGCCTTTGGAATGATGAAGACCAGGTTTCACTCCATCTTCCTGCAAGCGCTGGCGGTGCACCACACCTTTGTGCCTCAGGTACGTCATCACTCAGCATGATTTATTTTCAATGCTGAAGAAGAGTAAATCAACATTAATGAATTATTTATTTTCATTTCAGGTCATAACTGCATGTACAGTCCTGCACAACATCTGCCTGGGGGCAGGTGACATCATGGCCCCAGAGGATGAGCTGCAGGACGACATGCCGGAGGATGAGGGGAAGAATGAGTTGGAGGCCGTCAGTGGTGCTCCATGGCGGGACCAGCTGTCTGCAGAGGTGTCCGCCCTGGAGGAGGTCAACCCTGACCACGACTATCTTTAGTGGGCAAGTAAAATAACTTTTAAACTGTTAATCCTATTTAAAGTGTTCTGTAAACAGCGTTGTTTGTTGAAATGTTTGTGGGGGGAATTCTTCTATCTTAATAAGAGGTTGTGAAGTAGTTTTGTTTGCACTGTTTCATTCTTGCCTCTTTTTTAAACATATTCTTAGTGACATGGCAGCCGTCGATCAAGTCAGCCCTGCAAACCCAGTTGATGGACGATGTGGTGGACAGTGGAGGCATGCACCTCCAAACGATGTCCCACTGACAGACAGAAGACACCAGGGTCTTTATTGTGGCATCCTATCCAGCCCAGCAGCACTGCCAGGGACTCCTGCTCAGCTAATAACTGTACATATTTCAATTTGTTGTTATTTATAAATTGTACATAATTTAATCTAATCATTTGTGTTAGTTGTGTAATAACATGGTCATTTCTGCCGTACAAATGTACATATATGTAAATGTATAGACTGCCCATATGTAAATATTGATCATCGTTCTCACTGCACTTTCAAGTGCAGAATATCCAGTCCCTTGTCTCTTGAATATGAAAATAATTTACTTTATAAACATAGAAAAAGTCTGTACAAATAATGCTCAAAAATAAATTACGTACAAAATTTACAAATATAAATCATAAACTGCAATAACAATATAATGAAAACATATTCAAAATAAATTAGGGCCTCTCAATCATCTGCTCTAACAGGGAAAAGAGCCGGTTCATATTGGTGCGGCTCTCCTCCACTCTCCTCTCCTCTGCCTCTCTCTGCAGCCGCATATCCTCCTTAATTAAGGTGAGGAGGTCATCCTCTCCTCTCCTCTTCCTCTTTCGGCTTGGCCGGCCTTCCTCCTCCTCCTCCTCCTCCTCCTCCTCCTCCTCCTCCTCCTCCTCCTCCTCCTCCTCCACCTGCTGCGCGCCCGCAGCACTTGGCCCTGGTTTGTCCTCAGGAATGGAGGTAATTAGGACAGGGGGGTTTATTGACGGCCTCGGTCCCAAAAACTCGTCCATGAGGACAAACGTGCCAGCGGTGGCCTTTCCTTCGACCCCCTCTCCTGTCCCAGGATCTTTGCAGTCCTAGGTCAGAGGTAATCAATCATCTGATCAACAGCAGTCATTTTTGGCAATGTTTATTAAATTGCATGGAGGACAACAAATACAGTAAAACAAATATCAGGGTTTCCTGTAGACAAGTTTCTGGTCCGGTGGCAAGCTGGTCAGGGAACACAAATTGCACAACTTTATGGGTAAGATTTCAATGGGGGGTGGCAGCCAACTGTAATTTGTGTGGAGATGCTACATGAACTCAGTGCTAAAAGCTGACAGGAGATTTAAAAATATGACTATGTGATGTGAATGTTGCTGCAAAACATAACATCTTAAACAACATTTCCCCGATACTTAGGCATGGTGGGGGGTCAACTTAGGTCCAGTCTGCCCCCGGGCTCGCTATACACTGAGGGAAACACTGAAATATATCAATATAAAACAACATCATCTAGTTTCAATATCATCATCCATGTCTGCACATACTTTGTATTTCTTTTTCAGGTTGTCCCACTTTTTTTGGGCCTGCATGGGAGTGACCAGCTAATGCAGGCCCATCTCTTCCAAGATTGTTCTAAACAGACAGAAGCAAGGGAAAAGTTAAACACAAGATCACATTAACAGGATACAAATTTATGAAAGTGGACTTAAGGAAAGGCACGAATTCTACAAACACAACCCAGTAACATTTACATATTGACCTTTGTTCTATGGATTATCATTTTATTTTGAGCTTTGTATAGGCTTTGGATTCATTTCATTGAAATTGACGTACAAAATGTATACATATTACAAGTTATTGATTTACCTCCATCCCACAGCGGCTGAGTTCTTGGCCCCAGTGAACAATATGTCGTGCTTCTTGCGAAGCTTTATGAATGTTTGTGTCTGCTCCTTGCTCCCTAACAAAATAAATGTGAAGCACGTTTTGTCATGTCAACAGGCACAATGGTTCTTATATGGCGTAATGACAATAATAATACAAATTATAATAATCCTCAAGTTAGCTCTGTATTCAATGCAAACGTTTAACTACACTTTACAGTTGTACAGTCTGGAAATATCGCTGGTGTCACTGCCTCACTTAATTATGGTCATAGTGCTACATTTATATTACTGACGTCACGTATTTTAACAGAAGATTTAAGGTTTTAATGTCCCTTGAAGATTCACATATCTGGCGTTAGATGTTCAAAGGAGTAGAACGAATACTTACATTCGAATGTGAATTTCATGCTCTCTCCGCTACGTTCCGGTATCGCCATGTCTAATTTTCATGAATGAGCAGCGGCGCAAAGGATCTTGGGATATATGGGGCCGTGAAGGATAGTAGCGATGTGTCCCTCTAGAACAGGGAAAAGAAGGCCGCATTTGTGGGCTGCATCCGGGTGTTTTTGAAGGAGCCTTCGAAATGGGACAGCCTTCGCGCAGCGTTGTGACGCAATCGGCCTTCAAAATGCAGCCTCAGGAGGATGCAGCCCCTGAATTGAGACACAGCTCCAGTCTGACTTCCAGCTCCTTTGTCCTGCCTCAATCAAGGCTCTTAAGCACCTGCAGCTGTCCAGGTAGTGGTGGCTGCTGGGAGTTGTAGTGTGCTTACTTGCGGCCATTTTGCCCGGGTGCTGCTATCCATGGATCATATAGCACCCATCCACAACTTGTCCCCTCGTGATGCCACAACATATAATATTCATAACTTGTGCCCAACTATAGTCCACTTGTACAAAGCGTGCGGCAGCCTAATAACCAAATAATCATTGAATTCAACAACAGCAGCTTTATCATTGAACACCTGCAGACTCCGACATGCTGGCTTCAGCTTCTGTTTCAGAGGCTCTGCTGTTTGACACTGAGTGAGGGCTGCAAGGCTTCTCACACTCACACACACACAGACACACAGCTCTACATGTGTGAACGTGTGTCAACCATCGTAGAACTTACCTACAACTAATGGCAGGCATGTGTCGGATGGATAATCCATACGCTGCATACGTCGACTTACTCGCCGAACTATGACATACCTGCGTGCTTCAGCGTGCTCTTAACTATACAAAACATACCTATAGCTTATGCGACGTACGCCAGCATACTCGCCAATTTTCTTCCACTTTGGCATGCACTGGCTAAATCGTCAAGGTGTGACAGGGCCATACAGAAGATTCAGCAGCAGGAGTCACATCTAGCATTTGCACCAAATAAGTGGTGAGTACTAACAGCAGTCATGTTTGTTTGTGTTTTTAACTTTCACTATGAGAATGTTTTGGTGAGGACCGGTTTTGAATCAGTCACCATCATATGGTCGAGAATCAGCGGCGCTCGTGCATGTGAGCGGGGGGGGGGGTTCCGAGACTACCAACCCTAGCTATAATCCGACTACCAACCCCAGCTTCAAGTGTGGACCCAAAAGCACACCCGAAGTCAGATGAAGCAGTTAAGTAAATTTATTGAAGGGAAAAAAGGGTGGAGGGACGGGATCCAGGGTCCAAGGCATGAGGGAATCTGAGGAGAGGTGAAGGCTAGAGATGTGAGGGCTTGAGGAAGAGGCTGGTGAGTGAATCCAGGGAGAGAGCATGGCAGTGTGGCAGAGATTGGGCGGTAGCACTTGGGGGCTCGTGGAGGCACTGCAGGAATGGAGGACACAGCAGTTAGTCACTGGTAAATGCAAAAAGCTCAAACAATTGAAAATTCATGAGAGAACTCTGGAGAACGGGCCGAAACACCACATCAGATGCGGGAACAATCTGGCACTGGAGAAGCCTCACAGCAGGGCTTAAATGCAGGTGGTGATTGCAGTAATCTGGTGCAGGTGTGAAGGTGCAGGTGGAGCCGCCCAATCTCTGTGAGGAAGAGAGAGAGAGACTCCACACAAGAAAACGACTTCCAAAAATGCCAACTTAAAATCCAAAAACATGTTGCAATCACCACATTGAACATGAAAAGACAATGTTGCATGCACGGTGGTGCTTTGCTTTGCAATTTAAAAAAAAGAGCAAACAAATGAAGAGTCAGAAGTGTTCTTTGTTTTGTGTTTTAACAGGCGTGATTTTAGATTGAAGTGCACAGAAAGAATATTAATAAATGTGCAACTCTGCTGGCAAAATATGAGCTTTCCTCCCCTCAGGTGTGCACAAACTGCACATTTTAAATGACACTAATGTATTAAAAGTACTGGAAACCTTATCAGTATCAGCCATCAGAAACAGGCTACTCAAAAAACAATCCATATCTTGATTAACTGATTAAAAACCCAAGAGTAAACACAGAAAACAGTAAAAGCACATTTAAAGAATTAAGTGCTAAACTGAGGAGAACTTTTAACACTAAACATGCTGCAAAAAGACAACAGACACACATGCAGCCTGATGGCCCAATCACAGCTGCTTCACACTCTTTACTCTAACCCCTGTTTGGACGGGGCAGCAGGAAGCTCTATCACCTGCCATCGCTGGGTGAGAGAGCAGCATCTATAACTAAACGAGAGAGAGAGAGAGAGACAGGAACACCACAACAACGCAGTCACAGCATTTCAGTCTGCAACTGTGAGCACGTGATTATGCTTCCTATGTCTTAAGGTTTTTTTTTTACTGTGGGCCAATGAAACACAGCCTGGTGTTTGAAGAGGGGCACAACTGCCAGAATTCTTCCTTTCAGTGCAACACTTCAAGCACGATGACATCTCCAAAGTTTGTCCTCTACCTGACATGTTTGGTGCTCGGGGAAGTTGGTAAGTTGTGTTTATATTTGTATTTTTTTCTCAATTAATGTTTGTTTAAGTGTTTGGATGTAAAAAGAGATATTAGATTTGTATCAAATGGTAGCTATACTTACATTTACTCTGTCTCTTATTCACTTCAGCTCTGACAACTGCTCTGAAATCATCCTCATCTGTTCGTCGAGAGAGCCGAGAAACTGGAGAGAAACTGACTTTACAATGTTTCAATGAAGATGAAAGTGTTACACAGGTGTTCTGGTTCAAACACACTGTGGGAGAGAAACTAAAGATCATCTCGTCTGTCTACAAATATACCACTAATGATACTTTTCATGGTGAGTTCAAGAACAATCCACGCTTCTCACTGGATGCTCAAGGCGGTAGAAACCATTTGACAATCTCAGATTTGCTCGTGTCAGACTCAGCTACTTATCACTGCTTAAGCTGCCGTTACTGCATGGTGGAAGTTTTGGAAACCGTTCACGTGGATGTGAAGAGTTCAGGGTTTAAAGTCCCAGCCGTCCTCCATCAGTCAGAGTCTGAGACCATCCAGCCAGGAGGCTCTGTGACTCTGAACTGTACCGTCCACACTGGGAGCTGTGATGGAGAACACAGTGTTTACTGGTTCAAAGACTCTGAAGAATCTCAACCAGGACTCATTTACACCAGTGGAGGAAAGAAGGATCAGTGTGAGAGGAAGCCTGATTCACAAACACACACCTGTGTTTACAACTTGCCAATGAAGAACCTGGATCTGTCTCATGCTGGGACCTACTACTGCGCTGTGGTCTCATGTGGACACGTTCTGTTTGGAGACGGGATCAAGCTGGACTTTACAGGTAAGAACAAAGTTTTATTTCATCTTCATCAGGTTCTTGAATTAACAGCTTAACAGGAACAGCCTGACCGATATTTGATAATGTATGCCTGAACTTATATTCATATTGTGTTTAAATCATATTTTAACAATGTGATAACCAATAGTAAACATCCACGCTAATGTCCAACCAGCAGGTTAAATATTTTTTACAACATTCATTTCCTGACTTTTTCTGAAAATAGCCTCTGAGAAAGTTCATTCTTATGTTTTACAAAACATTAGGACGCAAATTAATTAGTAAAAAAAGTGGTTGTTTTCAGTTAAACTACAAAAAAACATGAAATTTGTTTCAACATCATGCCCCGTCATATCGGGGACTCAGGCTCTCTCTCACTCTGCCTCTGCTCAGCGTGTAGGAGTAAAAGGCTGAAACTACTGGCCTATAAATCAAAGTATTCTCTCTCTCTCTCTCTCTCTCTCTCTCTCTCTCTCTCTCTCTCTCTCTCTCTCTCAATTCAATTCAATTCAATTCAAATTTGCTTTATTGGCATGAACAATGAGATATTATTGCCAAAGCACATAAATTCATACAGTACATTATATATATTCACAACACACTACACTCACCATATATACATTAATCACACACCATATTCATTCCATATTATATTCATCACATACATATCAACCATATATTACATATTTTATATGCATTAATGAACGATGGTGTCACCTATACAGCATATCTCAATGTCCTCACCCGATGCGGCGCGCTCACAAAACCTCCACCCAAAATCAAACCCCATGGGATGGTGCGTCCCTCAGGCTGTGACAGGCAGACACATATTTAGCAGCCAGAGGAGCTGCTGACCCTCCCCCCAGGAGAGCTGACAGTTTCTCTTCTGGGGTTAATGTTGGGAAGTTTGGTACTATTGTAGTAATGTCCCTGTAGTGGGAATCTCTTAGTAAAGAGAACTTGCTGCAGTGGAGGAGGAAGTGCATCTCTGTCTCTATGTCCCCTGTAGAGCAGTGAGCACATAGACGCTCCTCTCTTGGCAGCCATGTCTGCCTGTGTCTCTCTCTCTCTCTCTCTCTCTCTCTCTCTCTCTCTCTGTTTCTCTGTTCTTCCCTCTAACTCTGTCATAGACCTTAAAAGCACACACACACACACACACGCACACACACACGTGACAGAGATGCAGACGCACACAGGAAGAGCTGCATGGGGTGCAGTGTAGAGGATGATCATATGTTGTCTGTGTCTGTTGTCTGGAGGTAAAATAAAACTTCCAAAAATGAATCCAGAAGCTACTGTGGCATATTAATGCATACATTTCATCAAATACAAAATGTAAAGATCATTTTCCTGCACATTCATTCACTGGAGTTTCCAACCTGTGAATTACACTTGAAGTCTCTCTTGGGTTTTCAGTGAAGAGCTTGTATAAAGCAAGCTTGAAACTTATATCAAACAACATAATAATAATAATAAAAAAATAAATTAAAAAAAATAATAATAATACAATTTATTTATAGAGCACTTTTCAATAACCAAGTTACAATGCGCTTCACATGGGAGGCAAAATAAAACAGGCCGTTCCGAAAAAGTCAAGATAAAGAAATAAAACATATTTTAAAAGACATAAAATTCACCTAAAATAACTCTAAAGGAATACAAATTATTTAAAAATATATTTCTTAATATATATAATTATTTTGAAATATATAAAATTATTTAAATATATATTTATTAACATATACAATTATTTTAAAGTATATTTCTTAATAAATACATTTATTTTAAAATATGCTTATTAATATAGATAATTATTTTACAATATATTTCTTAAGACGGTGAAAATAAAATAAAACAAAATGTAATTTAATTCAGATAAAATCAGGAAAGGCTCTGCGATAAAGGTTTTCAGAAGAGATTTAAAAGAGCTCACTGACTCAGAAGACCTCATCCGCTCGGGCACATGGTTCCAGAGTGTCGGACCCTTCACTGCGAACGCCCTGTCCCCTTTCATGTTCAAACATATTGTGTATTATTCATTGATACCATTTAATACAACAAAAGGAAAAAATGGTATATGCATACATACTTAGAAACACATAGACATAGACATTCCTCCAATACCTAGCAGGATGTGTCGCTTTGTAAATTCTGCTTGTGTCTCCTCTCTGTTTTCAAACCCTGTGCTCCAGACAGTATGTTGAACTTATTTAAGCATATACGTTAATTACAAACGTCATGTTCTTATCTTTGAGCTGAAATGTCTCCTGATACCTCTCTGCAGGTGACGAGAAGTTTCCTTACTCTCTGGTGTATTTCTTGAGTGGAGGCTGGGCATGCACTACCATCCTGGTTCTTTTCTTAGTGTGCAAGATGAACAACAGAAGCTGCCAGAGTGCACGTAAGAGGGACTTTACCTCTCATTTCTCAAAGGTAAGAGTCTCTAAAGACTTTGTAAATTAACTGTTTTTATTTTGCATTTCATGACAGGGTCTGAGAACGATGGAGGCGCCGCCACAACAACTGCAGAGGTGAATATGATCTGTTAATGCACATGCACTGTTTGATTATCCATTCAGAGTCAAGCACTGACGCTTGCTGCTTTTTGTCTTTCTTGTAGTTGTTTGTGTGTTTCTTTTTACTTGTAAAGTTTTGCTTTAAGAGTTAATGCAGCAAAAACTAAGCATCAAAATGTCACTGTAACAGGTTGGTTTCAAACTTTCAAACTACTTCTTAAGCACACACACAAAAAAGGTGAGTGGCCTCAAAGTATAAAGCTCCTGCAAAACAAATCCAAAAAATAATCTGGCTCAGTTACAGTTCCTTCATTGTTTACCGTAAAACACAGAACAGAAGTTGCACCGGCATTTAAGACGCAAGTCCAGCATGAAGACATTAAGTGCATCCAGCAATGTGCAGTTAAATGCAGATGTGTAGCTCTTTCCAGTACCCTGTTATCACCACCATGCCAGTTACCTGTAAGATATTTGAGCTCAGCCTTTGGTAGGGTTGATAGCTGTGAGGTACGGACAGACCATAGACTGTATAAATATTGGACATAGTATCTGTGACATCACCCATCTGTTCCTGAGTGCTGTTTTGAAGCCATTCATTGGCGGGAGCCATATTGGAAATGCTGAACTCAACCAAACTTAATGTGAGGTAAAGAAGCGGGCTTTGAGCCTCTTAGCCAACAGCTACAGTGTTCCCGCCTGTCAGTCAAGTCAGTCATGTCCTTAAAGCTGCTGTTGGTAGGAATGGTGTCAAAAACATTACTTTTTTTTCTGCTAGGTTTGGAGAAAAGGTCATAATACCCATCTGTACTCAGCGGTAAGTGAAGTAATTTGAGACTATATTGAAATATCTCTGTTTTCCAATGCCTATGTATAAAGCAGTGTTATTATTCCCCTCGTTCCCGTTATGACGGACCAATCATAGCTAATCACCAGTCCTCCGTCCTGATTGGTCGAGTGGCGGCCCCACTACGTCGCCCTGATTAGCTGGGAAGCCACTACTTTCTCATAGAACGTGCACAACAATCTTTTGTGGGCGGGGTTACGGGAGCAGAGAGGGGAGGGGTGGTGCATTCGAAATCTCTCTTCGAAACAGCAGCTTTAATCAGGCAAACCTGGTAATCTTCTGAACTGTTGTGTTAGAAAACAAATCACCCTCCGTACAGTGTGTGCTGATAGAGAAATGAACTATTCAGACCAAAGCCGTTTTTTGAACCAGGCTGTAAACATGTTTATTTCTGCTGCAAAGATCGTCTTCTTTGAATGGGTGTGTATGTGGTTTCCAGTGTTTCTGCAGCCAGCCTCAAACTGAGGCTCTATGAACTGCAGTTTAATAACACTCCCGCCTGGGCTTCATATTTTAAGACTCGAGGTTGCTGCTTGGGACAGACCCACTGCCTGAAACCAATTCACCAAATCTCACTCCACCTCCTTTGCCAGTTGTCATATTGAGTTAGAGTCTTTTCCACCAAACCAGCAGTTTACACAGTTTGCTTACTTACTAGTGAAACATCATTTTCTGTTCATGCATGAATAAGATGCAGCTCACTTTTTAGATGACAAAAATGCATAAAAGTGCGTCTTATATACCAAACTTGACAGTAATCCTCTCAAGTCCTCTGCATGTGTGTTTTTACATTTCCAATAAATCAATCTTCATTGAACTGCCTTAAAGGGATATTTCAGGTTTTTTTTAAATGGGGGTCGTATGAGTTACAGTACACTATTGCTCCTGCTAGCCACAATGAGTGTCGATGAGCTCTTCCTCTTTAATGAGAAAATTCCCAGAGAATTAGGCTATTTTCTCTGTGGACGGGGCCTCCTATTTCATGTAATTTCGCTTAAGTTAAGAAAATATGGTCCAGGCACTCATCACAGTGCAAATGCATGCACCAGTAGAAAGAATTGGAGCTATTCAGTTTTCCGTCAGAAACCCCCTTTGTTTCGGCACTATTTACAGACGCACCTCGCAGACCGGTGTTCTTCCGCTGCATGAGCACGGATACACACCGATCAGCTGTTTGGATCAACAAGCACGTATCAAGTAGCAGTATCAGTCTTTAGAGTGAATTAAACTCACTTTTCTGCAAATTTAAAAGATGGTACACACCTGTCTTTATCCCGGCTGTTCAAACAAACAAACCTCCTGTAAGGCAGGGAACTCTGGATGATGAGTGATGCAGACTGGAGCCGTATGTGAGCCACTGGTATCCTCTGATTCAGAAAGGTCCTGAAGTATTGTTGTCACTAAGTCCCTCTCCTGACAGCAGAAGCTCTCTGGGTTCGTTGGCATGTGCTCACAGTTTACACACAGGCACCACCAGGTAACGTGGGATCTCTCCTGCTCACTCGTTAGCACAGAACTTTCTCCCCTCTCTTCTTTGGTACATTGGGTCTGCATCTGGAGTTCTTCCTCTATGAACCAGAGTTCATAGAGGTATCCTCTTGTGTCCACAGTAAACGGCATGTCATCGTCGCTGTCAGAATCACTCATTCTTGCAGTTTGTAGTTTTTGATTCTAAAAGTGCAGGCAGATCCAAACAGCTGATCTGCGTGAATCCAGGCACATGCAGCGGAAGAGCACAGGTCTGCGAGGTGCATCTGAAAATAGTGCCAAAACAAAGGGGGTCTGACCGCAAACTGAATAGCTCCAATTTGTTCTAGTAGTGCATGCATTTGCACCGTGATGAGTGCCTGGACCATATTTTCTCAACTTTACTGAAATTACTTGAAATAGGTGATCCCGTCTGCAGAGAAAATAGCCTAGCTTGCCTGTCGGTCCTCTGGGAATTTTCTCATTAAAGGGGAAGAGCTTACCGGCACTCATTGTGGCTAGCAGGAGTACCAGTGTAATGTAACTCATACGACCCCACTTAAAAAAAAAAAGAAATATCCCTTTAAAACCCCATCCTTGACTTCTTGTCATGAACAACTTGGCCCCTAGTCAGACTGATAGTATATCTTTATACTTTAGTTACAAATAAAAGCTATCTTCACAAAAGGTCTTAAGCTACATTAAGTGTTCTTCATGATTCAACAGAGAATCAGCCAATATGAATTACTGACAGGACAACCAAGAGTTTTGCCTTTTTGGTAATTACACCAGAGACATTTCAAAGCTTTCTTTCTTTTTGCTCATGCTCCTATTATTTCCACCTTAAGCTGTTAAAAGTTAAAACCAGACATCCTCCATTATGCTCTTTTGCAGGATCCCAAGACCTACATATCAAGAGCAGACGACACCTGGAGTGAATGTGTGTACTTTCATGTCCAACAGTAGAAGTGGACACATTTTAATCATTTGTACTTTCTATATAATGTTTGAAAACTATATTCATCTTTTGTGTGAAACTTCATGTAAACTGAGTGATAAACAGTGTCTTCAATTTCCTTTACTCAAATCAATGCAAAACAGCAACAACACCAGTTTGAAGCCAAATGTGATTTGTCTGTAATCATAAGCAGCAACTAACAATGTGCACCTTTAATCATGACCAGCAGCAGCCAGACTTCAATCAACCAACCTTTATTTGTATAGTGCTAAATCCCAACAAATGTTATCTAAAGACTCTTTCCAAACAGAGCCGGTCTAGACCACTTTATGTTCTATTATTAACAAAGACCCAACATCAAGACAGGATCAGATCCAGTCCCATCTTACAGCGAGGACTCAGTCTGATCTCATCTTAATCCACCATGAGCAGAGCACTTTGCAGCATTTAGCAAGTTACAGTGGCAAGGACAAACTTCCTTTAACAGGCAGAAACCTCCAGCAGGACCAGACTCATGTTAGACACACATCTGCTGATACAGTGTTGGAGAGAGGGATAGAGGGAGATGAAGAGAGAGAGAGATGATAGTGATGAGACAAGTAGTAGTAGCTGTTGCCGCTGGAGTCCAGCATGTCTGTATCAGCTGGAGTCTTGAACGTCCACAGCAGGAGGACGTCTACGGCAGCTTAGAGGAACCTACGAGACAAGGGAGCTCAGGGACTCCAGAAAGGTCTATGGTTAGTAACTTTAATGAGGGGGTGAGATAGGATCCCAGTGTGTCAGTGCACCAGTTCCCCAGTCTAAGCCTATAGCAGCTGATCCAGCTCTAACTATAAGCTTTATCAAAAAGGAAAGTTTGAAGCCTGCTCTTAAAAGTAGAGAGGGTGTCTGCCTCCTGGACCCTGACTGGTAGATGATTCCAAAGGAGAGGGGCCTGATAACTGAAGGTTACTTGCTGTTTTGCTTTTTTACTTGTTTGACGTTTTAGACTGTTTTTTTTTATTTTATGTCAAATATGCTGACTTGCTCTTTTTTTATTTGTAGATAAAAGAGAAATATTGTAACATGCAGCATTTTTTTTACTTGTAAGTGAAACTTGATGACTTTCTGTTTTTAAAATGAATATAGTCACAGTTAAGCTGCCAGAGTCTCAAGTTAAAATAATGACCGAAGGGGTTGACTCAGAGAATATAGCTGTATTTGCCAGTATGCATTAAACTCTTGCTGCATCACATTCTGCCTGTCCTCAGTGTTTGATTCCAACATTTTTGCAGGTACAGTAAAAAAAGAAGGTGCTGCAGGAGGCCCTGACCTCTACTGGCCCATTGGGTCAGAACCATAGACTGTATGAATAATGGATGTGGTATCATGACATCATCCATCTGTTTCTGAAGCACTGTTTTGAGGCAAGGCAAGGCAAGGCAAGGCAGCTTTATTTGTATAGCGCATTTCATACACGAGGGCAACTCAATGTGCTTTACATTAACACATTAAAAGCATTGGAGACATTCAGACAAGCATAAAAGAACATAATTAAAATGACAAATATGATAAAACAGAAAAGAAAAGGAAAATTAGAAATATATTAAAAATTACATTAAAATTTTAATTTAAAGTGGGTTAAAATAATCTAAGATAGGAAGGCAGAGGTAAATAAAAAAGTCTTAATCTTTGATTTAAAAGAGGTGAGAGTTTGAGCAGACTTACAGCTTTCAGGGAGCTTGTTCCAGATATGTGGTGCATAATGACTAAACGCTGCTTCACCATGTTTCGTTCTGACTCTAGGAACTGAAAGCAGACCAGTACCTGATGACCTCAGAGGTCGAGGTGGTTCATAAAGTAGTAGCAGATCAGCAATGTATTTTGGGCCTAAACCATTCAGTGCTTTATAAACCATCAGCAGGATTTTAAAGTCTATTCTCTGACAGACAGGAAGCCAGTGTAGAGATCTAAGAACTGGAGTAATGTGGTCTACTTTTTTGGTCCTTGTTAGGACTCGAGCAGCAGCATTCTGTATGAGCTGCAGCCGTCTGATGGACTTTTTAGGGAGTCCTGTAAAGACCCCGTTACAGTAGTCTAGTCTGCTAAAGATAAATGCATGGACGAGTTTTTCTGCATCCTGCTGAGACATAAGTCCTTTAATCCTTGATATATTCTTAAGGTGATAGTAGGCTGACTTTGTAATTGTCTTAATGTGGCTGCTGAAATTAAGGTCTGAGTCTATGACTACACCAAGGTTTCTGGCTTGGTTTGAACATTTCATCATTGCAGATTGGAGCTGAGCAGTAACCTTTAACCTTTCTTCCTTGGCTCCAAAAACAATCATTTCAGTTTTTTCTTTGTTTAACTGAAGAAAGTTCTGGCTCGTCCAGTCATTGATTTGTTCAATGCATTTACTCAGTGTTTGTATGGGACTATAATCCCCTGGTGATATGGTGATGTAAATGTGTGTGTCATCTGCATAGCTGTGGTATTTTATTTGGTTGTTTCTTATTATCTGACCTAAGGGGAGCATGTAGATGTTGAATAGTAGAGGCCCCAGAATGGATCCTTGAGGTACTCCACATACGATTTTCATCCGCTCAGATGTGTATTTACCTATAGACACAAAATAGTCCCGGTCATTTAAATAGGACTTAAGCCAATTTAGTACTGCACCAGAGATTCCCACCCAGTTTTCAAGTCTGTCCAGTAGTATCTTGTGGTCAACTGTGTCAAAAGCAGCACTGAGATCAAGTGATACCAAAACTGAGATTTTGCCGTTGTCTGTGTTTAAATGAATATCATTGAGGACCTTGACTAGAGCGGTCTCTGTGCTGTGATGTGATCGGAATCCTGATTGGAAGACATCAAAACAGTCATTTATCATTAGATAATTGTTCAGTTGTTGAAAAACAGCTTTTTCAATAATTTTACTTAAAAAAGGGAGGTTTGATATCGGCCTATAGTTGTTCATTTCTGATGCATCTAAATTGTTCTTCTTCAGGAGTGGTTTAATTACTGCTGTTTTCATGGCCTGGGGGAAGACACCTGTAAGAAGAGACATGTTGACAATTTGAAGCAGATCTGAGGTCATGCAGTCTGAAACCTTTTTGAAAAATGGTGATGGTAGAATGTCAAGGCAGCAGGATGAGGATTTCAAATGCTGTATTATATCTTGTAGGTTTTTGTAATTTATTGGATTAAATTGTGTCATAGTGATTGAGTTGTTTTTTGGTGGACACACAGATAACACATTCCCAGTACCTCGTACAGTAGTGCTGACTGCTTGTCTGATTTTCTGAATTTTGGCGGTGAAGAAGAATGCAAATTCATTGCAGGCCTTGGTAGATAAGTGTTCAGAGGCCACTGGCACAGGGGGGTTTGTTAGCCTGTCGACTGTAGCAAACAGGGCGCGTGCATTATCTTTGTTTTTGGAGATAATGTCTGAGAAGAAGGTCTGCCTTGACTTTTTCAGTTCTAGATTAAACATGTGAAGTCTTTCTTTATAAATGTCATAATGAACCTGAAGCTTTGTTTTACGCCACCTGCGCTCAGCTTTTCGACATTCCTTTTTTTCATGTTTGACCTGCATGGTATTCCTCCAAGGCGATTTTTTTCTTATTGGAGACCACTTTTAATTTAGTTGGTGCAATGGAATCAATAATGTTTGTAATTTTTAAAGTGAAATCTTCTACAAGTTCATTTGCAGAGAACCTAGAGAGGGGGGTTATGGAAGAGAAAGCCTGAATAAATATATCACTGGTACTTTCAGTAATGTAACGTTTTGAGATAACCTCAGTTTGAACATTAGTGTTCACAGATAAATCACTTTCAAAGAAAACACAGCAGTGATCAGAGAGAGCAACATCAGATACCAGAACCTTGGAAATGTTTAGACCCTTGGAGATAACCAAGTCTAGGATGTGGCCCCTGTTGTGTGTGGGCTGCGTCACATGCTGAGTGAGTCCAAAGTTGTCAAGGACATAACACAGTTCTTCAGTCACTCTGTCCTCAGGTTTGTCAACATGGATGTTAAAATCACCAACAATTAAAACAGAATCAAAGTCAGTGCAGATAAGAGACAGTAGTTCAACAAGGTTATCAAAGAAATCAGTACAGTATTTAGGTGGTCTGTAAATATTAAGAAATATAGACCGAGAGGATGTATTTAACTGAAGAGCCACATATTCAAAAGAAGTGAAATTTCCATAAAACACCTGCTTGCATTTGAATAACTCATTAAAAATTATACTAACACCTCCTCCTTTTTTATGCGTTCTAGTCTCACTCACAAAAGAGAAGTTTGGAGGGCATGATTCAATGTGTACAGCTGCACTGTTATCTTGGTCTAACCAAGTCTCTGTTAAAAACATAAAATTAAGATTGTGTTTAATAATAAAATCATTTATTAAAAAAGATTTGCCTCCCAGAGACCTGATATTTAATAAAGCTAAGTTTAGTGAGTTAAAACCAGTTGTGTTATTTTTTTCAGCTGTTTGTGGCTGACGAGGAAGTGGAGCTAAATTTAATAAGTTGGCAGATTTAGTCGAGTATCTTCTGTTTCTTAGCAGATTTACCCTTTTTCTATTTCCTGCCAACAGAGGAATTGAGGAGGCTACCTGAATTCCACAGGGCCCCGGCTTTTCCTGGTTGAAAACATTAATGATATCAGCTTTGAAGCCTGGACCCGGCCCATATCAGTTAGAATTGTTATGATGATGATGATTCTGAGGAGGTGAAGGGGCTTTGTGAAGTTTCTGTGATGGTGGTTTCGGGCACGGTGGTGGGCTGGGGGCTGGGCGATGGGGTAGATTTAGGGGAGAGAATATTGGATTTGGACGGGGTGTAAGCTTGATTCCAACATTGACAAGCTTTTTCATCTCATCCGTAAAATCCAGGAGGGGGGAGGAGGGAGAGAGAGTGACTGGAGAGGGCGGGGAGTTGGCTGGTGTTTGGGGTGGTGAAGAATAGAAATCTCCTCCTGTTGGGAGTGGAGGCCACTCCTCTTGTTGGGGGGTGGAAGATGGCCGCAGTGGAGGCCACTCCTCTTGTTGGGGGGGTGAAGATGGCCGCAGTGGAGGCCACTCCTCTTGTTGGGGGGTGGAAGATGGCCGCAGTGGAGGCCACTCCTCTTGTTGGGGGGGTGAAGATGGCCGCAATCTAGGACGCTCCTCTCTTTGAAGCCAATAGTCGGCAGGAGCCATATTGGAAATGTTGAACTCAACATAACTTCTGTTGAGCGAGTGTAACGTAAAGAGGCGGGCTTTGGACCTCCTCACTAACAGCTACAGTGTTTCCACCTTTCAATCATATATTAAAAGGAATGTTTACTCATAAGTCAAATGTTGCACCCTCCTTCCTAACATGTTTTTGAACGAGTAGTCACAAACCTGTTGCTACTCATTCTTTTTCATGCTTCTCTTGTGGTCTTAAGTTAAGAGGAGAGTCTTTGTTTTCTTGTTTCTCTCTCTTTTGTTGATTCTGTGGTTTTATTTTGAACACAGAAACAACGTTAAACACATCATCATTTGTTCCCCTTTTACTCTTCAATTGAGATTATGACAAGTAAACACTGCACTGTAATTGTGTGCTTGATCTCCAAAGGCGCTACCTTGGATCAGTTCTTTCTCTCAGTGAACACAGTTTAAATGGCTGGATATCCTGTGAGGAAATGTGTTGTTTTTGGTGCAAAATGAGTAGCTTTACCAGTGGAAGCAAGTGACAGCTGTCACAACCTTCAAGCTAACCGAGTTAGCACTGAACAGGAGCACCGTGTAAGCCAAGGCAAGGCAGCTTTATTTGTATAGCACATTTCATACATGAGGGCAACTCAATGTGCTTTACATTAAAACATTAAAAGCATTGGAAACATTCAGACAAGTGAAGTATCTCATGTTTACTCAATATTGCCCAACAGAATGTGTTATAGCACAATGGCTCCAGGAGTCTCTAAGGAGGGCTTAAAAAAGATCACCTTTGACCTAGGCAAATATATGGTTGACAATGACAGCTGACTTCTCTGTCAAATGCTCAGAACAAGGCGCTCATAAAAGGAGTCAAATAGCAGCTAATGTTAAACTTGTGTTGAAGAGTCCATATTTGTGTATGTTTGGAGAACGCCCTCATTCTAATTTGAGTACACCTTCATAGTATTTAAGCCAGAACGTGGAGACAGAAGGGAGGCGACTTCATCTGGCCCGGTCGTTCTCCAAGCAGTCGCGATGCTTGTTACTGATGCTGATGCTGTTTGATTGTAATAAATCTGATTACTATCCAAGATGGCCAGTGTCACGAAGTTCATTCTACATCTACACATCACGGGCTGTTAAGATACGACACAAGCATAAAAGAACACAATTAAAATGACAAATATAATAAAACATAGAAAAGAAAAGGAAAATTACAAATATACTAAATAATATAATTAAGGGTGGGGACGTAGGCTAAAAGTTAAGTTGCGCGCCCCCATGTAGCAGGTGGCCTGGGTTTGAATCCGGCCTGTGACCTCTTTCCTGCATGTCATTCCCCCCACTCTCTCCCGGTTTCCTACACTATCCACTGTCCTCCCCTCTATAAATAAAGGTGTAGAGGCCCAAAAATTATAAATTTAAATAATAAAAAAAAAGATTAAATTAAAATTTGCATTTAAAGCGAGTTAAAACAAGCTAAGATAAGAAGGCAGTGTCAAATAAAAAAGTCTTAATCTTTGATTTAAAAGAGGTGAGAGTTGGAGCAGACCTGCAGCTTTCAGGGAGTGTGTTCCAGATATGTGGAGCATAATGAATAAACGCTGCTTCACCATGTTTCCTTCTGACTCTCAGGACTGAAAGCAGACCAGTACCTGATGACCTCAGGGGTCGAGGTGGTTCATAAAGTAGCAGCAGATCAGCACTGTATGCGTTCAACTTAACACTTCAAGTCAGGACTGTAAAATGTGGACAAATGTGAAATATCTGCTGCAGTTTCACAAAACACAGCGGTCTTTAAATCATCTTTTTGACTAGCTCTCTCCTGTCTTTTAAACATTTTTAACTGCCATCATGTTAGGTAGAAGGTTGCTTGTTCAACAATGGAAGTCAGCCCACACACCATCTGTCGCTGATTGGCATAACCTTCTTGCTAGGATGGCAGCATATGAAAGGGTTTACTTTCATTGCTCAATAGGTTAGATAAATTGTCTTTCTCTTCATGTTTAACAGTGTTTAAAACCAATACAGCCACCCCTCATCCCCTTTTTGAATTTTTTTTTATGTATGTATTTATTTAAATTTTCTTTGATAAGTGTACACATACATATACATGTGTCTATGTGCATTATTAAGAATATATGTGTATAATATGTTTCTCTCTTTGGACGAGTTGTTATGTTTACTGTTTTTTGCTGTAAATAATTTGTCAAATTTATGTTTTTTTCTGAATTTGTTTCGTCTGTTTTTTTTTTTTGTTTTTTTTTGTTGTTTTTTGTTCTGCTCTGCCTTTTTTTGTTTTATTTTTCTTTATTTTTGTATTGTATTGTCATTATTTGTGTGTCTTTATTTAAATGTTTGTAAAAACGAATAAATTTCAAATCATTAAAAAAAAAACTTTTTCAACCAATCAATCAATCAATCAATCAATCAATCAATCAATCAATCAATCAATCAATCAATCAATCAATCAATCAATCAATCAATCAATCAGACTTTATTTATAAAGCGCTTTTCATACAATGATATTGTAACACAAAGTGCTGTACAAAAAACAAACAAAAAAAACAAACAATAATAATAATAATAATAATAATAATAATAACAATAATAATAATAATAATAATAATAATAATAATAATAATAATACTAAAAATACCCCCCCCCCCCCATCCTAATCCCAACCCAGCCCCGACCCCAAAACTCACCCACAATCCTAAGGTGCAGAACACAATATATGCATCAATAATAATGAAAACAATGAAAATAAAATAAATATATACAAATAAAAACTAAGTTGCTGAACAAACAAACTTTTCTGTGGATAACAAGAAGTGGACTGACCACACAGTTCACACATTTGAACTTTTATTGAATATCAATCCCAGGATGTTGTCACTGTGTTGTTAGGAGTGTATGTTTTGATACTTATTCTCTTTGACCCCAATGACTGAGTGATCACACAGCTGAGGAGCAGTTTCTGATGTCACATATGTTCCATAGTATAAAAGCTATAGTAGACCTGGTCGAGCTGCAGATCAAAAATGTAAAGAGGTGCTGAAATATGTCAGGAGCTGTGAGTTTGCAGTAACAGTTGCGTAACAGGCACAGAAAAGGTCATTCTTTCAACTCCGGAAGTGACAGATGAGGGTGTCTTATTCACATCTAACACATTTATCCTTCACAGTAAACTCAACCACCCAGAGTCCTCTGCGCTCTCATTTTCTGGAAACTCTTACCAAACACAGGTGTCAAGGTGTCAGACACACTCACATGGCCCACTGACGACTGCCTCTGAGTGGGCACGTGACCTCTATCACCTGCCATCACTGCGTGAGAGAGCAGCATCTAGACTCTAAACAGGAGAGAGAGAGAGAGAGAGAGACAGGAACACGCCAGAAACACACACACAGCATAAAAGCATGCAACAGTGAGCATGTGATTACGTTTCCTCTGTCTTAACGTGCTCTTTTATGTTGGCCAATGAAACGCAGCCTGGTCTGTGAAGAGGGGAGAGACTGTCAGCATTCTTTCATTCAGAGCAACGATTCGAACACGATGACATCTCCAAAGTTTGTCCTCTACCTGACATGTTTCCTGGGGGTGATTTGTAAGTTTTCTTTTTATTCTACATTTATCTTGATTCATGTATTTAAATCTAATTTAACAAGTTTGATTACATGTAATGGAAAAGTTCCTCTGATTTGAATCAGGGGCAAATCTTGCCGTTAACAATAACTACATTTCCTCTGTCTCTCAGCTCTGATAACTGCTCTGAAATCATCCTCATCTGTTCATCGAGAGAGCCGAGTAACTGGAGAGAAACTGACTTTACAATGTTTCAATGAAGATGAAACTGTTACACAGGTGTTTTGGTTCAAACACACTGTGGGAGAGAAACTAAAGATCATCTCTTCTTCCCACAAATATATAGATCATACTTTTCATGGTGAATTCAAAGACAATCAACGCTTCTCACTGGATACTCAAGGTAGAATAAATAATTTGACAATCTCAGATTTGCACGTGTCAGACTCAGCTACTTATCACTGCTTAAGCTGCCGTTACTGCATGATGGAAGTTATGGAAACTGTTCACGTGGATGTGAAGAGTTCAGGGTTTAATGTCCCAGCCGTCATCCATCAGTCAGAGTCTGAGACCATCCAGCCAGGAGGCTCTGTGACTCTGAACTGTACCGTCCACACTGGGAGCTGTTATGGAGAACACAGTGTGTACTGGTTCAAAGACTCTGAAGAATCTCAACCAGGACTCATTTACACCAGTGGAGGAAAGAAGGATCAGTGTGAGAGGAAGCCTGATTCACAAACACACACCTGTGTCTACAACTTGCCAATGAAGAACCTGGATCTGTCTCATGCTGGGACCTACCACTGCGCTGTGGTCTCATGTGGACACGTTCTGTTTGGAGACGGGATCAAGCTGGACTTTAAAGGTAAGTGTCTCTGTAGTCAAAGTTCTCTTATCAATCAGAATCAACATGAACACAGAGAGAAAAGCTCAGAGCTCTGTTTCTGATGTCTGACTCTTTACCTACAGACCGGGTGGACCTTCTTGTCTTGGTGTATTGTTTGAGTGGAGCTTTGATATTTGTGACTCTCCTGGTAGTGGTCTTGGCCTTCTCACTGTACAAGATGAACAAAAGGATCCGTTTCCTGTCTCAAGGTACGATATCCAACACTGCTTCATGAGTTTAACTTCAAACTAAACATGAGTTTAAAACTAAAGAGTGTTTTTTATGTTTCACCATCAGAGGCTCAAACAAGTTCTTCAGTCCCCTCTGCTAGAAACCTGGAGGTGAGATTATTTTTCTTCTGCTGAATTAGTAAATTAAAATATGGACATGGTTTGAACTTCTTTCATGATCTATATTGTGATAGACTTTTGTATATTGTTCATAGGGTCACAGAGAAGCAGACAACCTCTTTTATGCTGCTCTGAGCGACAACAAGCCCAACACATCAAGAAGACAGAGAAACACGACCACAGATGAGTGTGTGTACTCCAGTGTGAAGCAGTAGAAGTCAAATTTATACTTATTTTGTCGGACCAGAATTTCTTCCATACTTCAATTATGCCAGTCTAATTTGAATATTTCAGCACGTAAACGTTTTCAGTGATTTAAATTTAAGTTTGAATTTGAGTGAGTCTTTTGTTCTGCTTGATTAAAAGCTGTGTATTTCCTTTTTTTTTTTTTAAAGTGCGCTCTGATGTGTTTGACCTAAACTCTTCCAGCACTTTGGACTGTGTTACTGATTTATAACAAGTAAACCTGTGAATATTTATATTTCCAGTCATAGAAGTAGGACTGAAGGATGTTGTTATTAATATACTGTGAATATTAAATGGACTGTATTAATACAGCTCTGTCTTTAGTCTTCTGATCACTCCAAGCACTCCTATATTACACACCACGTTCACACACTGATGGCAGAGTTATATAAAGCAGTATTGACAAATCTATTCCACACATTAATGGCACTGCCACCCGGGGTCACATTTGGGGTCAAGTGTATTGTAAATGTGGGGAGAAGAGAGTGGGAAGGTGACATGCAAAGGGTCCATATCAGGAGTCAAACCAGTGGCCCTGTGTATATTGGGCCAGCTGGCGCCCCATGTATTGGAAATTTAAGAAACAGTTAAGTTCACTGTCATGGTATACTTCAGGGAAGGATTGAAAAGAAATAAGAGGGCACCTGCTATATGCCATGAAAGACTTTGAAAGTATTATACTTCAGACACAAACCTTGCATTAACATCAAGGATAAACATATAAACATATAAACATATAAACAATTACCAATAGAGCACATTATCATGTTTTATTCATTGGATGAGCATCCAGGGGGAACTTTGTTTAGGGGCATCTACTAGGGCAGGGGTTCCCAAACTTTCAGCCTGAGACCCCCAAAATAAAGACGCCAAAGACTTGCGACCCCCACTGTCCCTCAAAGTGATTTAATGTGGCTTCATTTAGCTGGTCTGCAGAAAATGACCCTACCTATATGAGCATGTGTCTGTGTTTCCTGTGCTGTTATGAATGAACCTGCTGCTACTGATGCTTTTGATAATGAACTGTTCACTAAACCTAAACTTAGGAGTCATCTGGAAACAAAGAAAGGCAGAAAACTCATTACATGTTCTATTTTCAAGGTTTTATTTCAAGTGTTGATAGTATTTGTGTCATTATTTTTTACTTTCATGTGTAAAATGTACTATTTTTAGATAACTTTTGTCATTCAACTTTTTTTATTGCATTTTTTTAGTATTTCTTTGTTCACCACAAGTTAACAAATTATATATTGTGATACAAAACCAACAAAGAGAAGAAATATAAATAAATACATAAAATAATAATAATAATAATAATAATAATAATAATAATAATAATAATAATAATAATAATAATAATAAAGAAATAAAGATAATAAACAGTACAAACAAAAAAGGAAAATACAAATAAGAAAACAGGTAAAATAAACAAAAATAAAAAAATTATTATTATTATTTTTTGACTTAAAAAAAAAAATCTGGAAGACATCTCATAGCACAGAGACCGCACTGTTAAAAGTAACCAATGATCTATTAATGGCCTCAGACAGTGGTCTTCTCTCCGTACTTGTTTTATTAGATCTTAGCGCTGCATTCGATACGATTGACCATCAAATCCTGTTACAGAGATTAGAGCGACTAATTGGCATTACAGGAACTGCGTTAGCTTGGTTTAAATCGTACCTAACAGATTGATCTCAATTCGTTCACGTTAATGAAAAGTCCTCAGTGCAGACCAGGGTTAGTCAGGGAGTTCCACAAGGATCAGTGCTAGGACCAATACTGTAACTCCCTCTTATCAGGCTGCCCCAATAAGTCTCTAAAGACTCTTCAGCTAGTTCAAAACGCTGCAGCTCGAGTATTGACTAGAACTAGGAAGAGAGAGCACATCTCTCCAGTGTTAGCTTCTCTACACTGGCTTCCAATAAAATGTAGAATAGAATTTAAAATCCTTCTTTTAACCTACAAAGCCCTTAAAAATCAGGCACCCTCGTATCTTAAAGAGCTCATAGTGCCCTCTACGCTCCCAACATGCAGGCCTGCTAGTTATACCTAAAATCTCTAAAAGTAGTATGGGAGGTAGAACCTTCAGTTATCAGGCCCCTCTCCTTTGGAATCATCTACCAGTCAGGGTCCGGGAGGCAGACACCCTCTCCACTTTTAAGAGTAGACTTAAAACTTTCCTTTTTGATAAAGCTTATAGTTAGAGCTGGATCAGGCTTGGACCAGCTTTTGTCATGCTGCTATAGGCCTAGACTGCCGGGGCAACTGGCACACTGACACACTGGGATCCTAGCTCACCCCCTTCCCCCCAACCCCCTCATCACTTACTTTAACTCTCCCTGTCCCATTAAAGTTACTAACCATAGACCTTTCTGGAGTCCCTGAGCTCCCTTGTCTCGTAGGTTCCTCTGAGCTGCCGTAGACGTCCTCCTGCTGTGGACGTTCCAGACTCCAGCTGATACAGACGTGCTGGACTCCAGTGGCAACAGCTTCTACGACTCGTCTCATCACTATCACTTCTCTCTCTTACTCCCCTCTATCTGTCTTTCCAGACCCAACTCAGTCGAGGCAGATGTGTGTCTAACATGAGTCTGGTTCTGCTCGAGGTTTCTGCCTGTTAAAGGAAGTTTTTCCTCTCCACTGTAACTAGCTAAATACTGCGATGTGCAATGCTCATGATGGATTAAGGTGGGGTCAGACTGAGTCTTATCCTGTCTTGGTGTTGGGTCTCTGTTCATAATTTGACATAGAGTGGTCTAGACCTCCTATGTTTGTAAAAGCGTCTTGAGATAACGTTTGTTGTGATTTGGCGCTATACAGATAAAGATTGATTGATTGATTGATTGATCTCACGACCCCACATTTGTGTCTTGCGACCCCCCAGGGGGTCTCGACCCACACTTTGGGAACCCCTGTACTAGGGCATTTATAACATTCATCTACTACAAAAGCAGCATTTTTACAGACACAGGGACTCCAAGGTGGTGCGATCACCCCCTCCTCGAGTCCCCCTCTGCTTCACTGAGTAGCTTTTGTCTTTGTTTTTATCATCCCTTCTTCTAAAAGCACCCTGTGCTGCTCCTTCAACCCTCTCCCATCGAACCCCGGCCTGTACTCAAGCAGGGTATGCAGTCTCTGTCATCTCTTTTGAAGAAATAAGCCTCACCTTGCCCACCTGTCTGAAAGCCTCGGCATGCTTTGCTGACAACTACCTTCACACAGATCTCTGTCAGACTGCTTCATCTCTGTGAGGACCCTGCCTTTATGAAACCCTTTGTCACAGGACTCAGTCACCACAGAGCCTTCACCCTGAAAGTCGTGGTTGTATAAATCCTTGAAGAGACTTCTGTTGGCCCACTTGAAAGACATCACAGGCCCCAAGTTACACCCATGAGTTTTGATAGAGGGCAAATAGATCAGTGAGTGGTGCTTTTGATGCACAACTGCATTACACCCTGCAGCAGCTCAGTGATGAACGTATCTGAACACATCATGCAGAAGTCCTACAAGCTCAACTAAAGCTACTGATTAAAAAGAGAACAGTTAGGTCGTGCTCTAACCGCAATATATACAGCCTTCCAAATTATTATGCAAGTTCCATTGTTGTGATTATTTTAAAGATATGTTAACAGTCATTTTTAAATTGGTTAGGAAGTCAGATGGTGAATATATGTCCTCAAATGTGTCGTTAGAATCATGCTTTTCCAAATACGTCGGCTGTATTTTAAGATTAATGCAGAACCTGCAGAAATGAGTGTGCCAAATTATTATGCAAGTTTGTGATAAGAGCATATTACTTGTGAAAGATAAAAACGAAGCACCTTTAAAACATTTTATTAATTGAAAATAATAATATTCACTACAAATGTGTTCAAACTTCAACAAAAACAACAGTTTTATTTAGATTTGCATACAAAATAAAACTGTTAATGTCTTTAAAACATTTCAAATCTTCAGTGTTTCTCTAATGTCCAATATAACCTCCTTTTCTTTCAGTGAGGGTCAGAGGTCACTGTAAACTGATTTAGTTTCTGATGTCTTCTCTGCTGACTCTGTGAGCTGCACCTTGTATGTCTTTCCAAAGATGCCCTTTGAGCTGTATTTCTCACCATCACTGTAAATCATCTTCTCTATTATTGACCACAAGTTCTCAGTCGGGTTGAGATCAGGTGAGCAGGCAGGCCAGTTCATGAGGCGATCCTCTTTAAAGCCCTGAGATGCCGTCCTGTCCTGGGAATAACGTGAGGCATGTGATGGTGCTTTGTCATGCATGAACACTAGCATCTTTTTCACTTTAGCTGAATGGATTGGACCTTTGCCACTCGTCTTAGTGTCCTACATGGAGTAGACCTGGGTACATCATCGAGCCCCACAGCTTCAGAAACACCCTGACTGGTAGCTAAGGGTCTTTGATCAACCTCTGGTTTGGTTCTTGACAGTTCTCACTTTGATCATGTTCGACAAGCTTCTTCTACTCTGGGTTTTCTCCCATCCTGACTGTTTTGAACATATCTTTTTGTGGTTCAGTGGTCGCGCTGTAATTTCTTGGCTATATCATTGGTAGATCCCCTCTTACTCAGACTCTTGACAGTTTGACTCTTTTCCTCTTTGTCACTTTTCTTGCCCATGGTCAAAGTTGAATAATAATGTGGCACTCCTATAGACACATGGTCTGTGATAAAGAGTATTAGAAAGCTTTTTAGATTCAAACTAAAAGAGTTTTGTTAAAGCACAAGGCCTTGAAATACATCATACTAAAACACTACTTCTTTCTGAATAGCAGCCTTCCAGATTTTCAAGAAAATGTTACCTGCATAATAATCTGGAACACAGTGTTCAGGTAGATAAAATCAACTTCACTCAAGCTCAGCTAATCTATTAGTCCAAGTACTCGTAGGAAACCCTGAGTCAGAGGCCCCACAGCCTTGTGGTGCTGGGTTGGAGTAGCTCGATGATATTATATCACTATTTCACAATGAAGGCTGAGATTAACCACGCGCTGTTTCAACAATGCCTATAACCACAAAGCTACTTATTTAAGGGGCCGATCATTTTCTGCAAGTTGAGAACAACGGACCAATCAGATGTAACAGTGCGGTCGTATTTAGGACAGGTTGTGAACCTCTTATCAGTCTGCCCCTGCTTCAGGATGCCAGACCTGCTTCAGAGAAAAAGCAGACAAGATGATGCTGTTCTTGATGAAAACATTCCTGCTCTGGACCCTGTGTGAGTATCAAAAAAACCTCGAAAAAAAGATACTTTTCATTCTCAAGCTTAGCTGATGATGTGTTACATCTGTGTGTTTCAGGTGAGGCCCGGACAAATGACATCTTTCAGCCGGTGTCTTTGAAGTCAGTGAAGCTCGGGGACTCAGCAACTATTGAGTGTCACATTAAAAGTGAAATGCAAAGAAGAGCGTGGTACAAACTGACCACAGGAAAGAGACTCCAGTTTGTTGCATCGTTCAATTCGAAATATAATCTGAGTACAGTAGCTGAAAAATTTCATCCCCGTTATTCTGTGAAATTCAACACGAGCAGCAGCGATCTGAGTGTCTCTGCAGCAACGTGGGGCGACGCTGGAACATACTTCTGTGGAGTTCATCTTTCAAACGATGTTCAGTTTGGATCAGGAACCGTTTTGATGCTGAAAGGTATTTATTTATTTATTTATTTATTTATTTATTTATTTATTTATTTATTTATTTATGTATTTTTTTTTTTTTTAATTAAAGTGATGCTTAACGATACAAGACAGGTGAGAGACATGACAATACCATACACAATATACAAAAAGTGAAAGACAAGACAACAAGTGAACATTACAGAAATTAGTGCGCAAATGTGCATGTGCGTGTGTGTGTGTGTGTGTGTGTGTGTGTGTGTGTGTGTGCGTGTATGTGTGTGTTCATTTGTGTGAGTCCGTATGTGTGTGTTTGTGGGCATTTGTCTCCCCATATGTACAACTGCATCAAAATAGGACAGTAGTTTGGGGCAAGCTGGGCGGGAGAAGGCAGCGAAGGCAATTCGGGAGGGGAGGGGAGAGGGGGGCACATCCAAAACCAAATCATTAGAATAATAGATAAACACAATCAAAATAAAAATAAATAAATAAAATAAAATAAAATAAAGGGGGGGGTGAACTAGTTCAGTGGGCAAGCAAGAAGCCCGGTCAATCATAACAAAGGGCTACAATTCCACAACCACCACCACTAACACCAACAACAATAATAATAATAATAATAATAATAATAGTATTTATAGTAAAATTATTAATAATAGTATTATTAATAGTAATAATAATAATAATAATAATAATAATAATAATAATAATAACAATAAAAGTAATTAGTTTGATTTGATAAAAAATTAAGAATAAATAGGAAAGGTATGTATTAAGGCGGCCATTGAGGTCAACAAAGCAAAAATGAAATGATGCAAAAAAAATATTCTTTAAATGTTAAAATGTTTCATTAAACAAATATTTCAGGAGACAAAACTACACAAAGGCTAAATGTTTCATGAAACCCCAAAACACTTTAGGAAACACAAAAATACTTTCTTCATTGGTGTGGCATTTTCATAACACGTCATTTTGTAGCACACATAACTAAAAAATTGTATCAAACAAAACTACATTTACCAAAAATATAAACGTAAAAACATTTCATGAAAGTAACAAAAATATTTGATAAAATATATTTTATTTCATAAAACTAAATTTCATGTAATGTCGAAACAAAAAATGAAAATACAATAAATATTTCCCCAAATGAAAGAAGAAGAAAAAAAAAATTAAATAGTTTACTGAACTTAAAATATTCCATGAAACAAACATTTTATCAAACAAAACTACATTTTACAAAGGGTGAAAATATTTATCTAAAGGTAAAACATTTCATGAAAGTAACAAAAATAATATTTATAATGTATTTCCTGAAATAAAACATTTCCAGTAACGCAGAAAATTTTCACAAAATGCAAAAATGTTAAATAAACATAAAAACTTTTAACAAATGCAAAAGAAATGCTGTTTGTGATTTTTTTTTTCTTTTTTAAAAATGTAATTCAATATTTATTTTTTGTTAAATGTTTTTGCATTAAGTTAAATATTTTTTGTGTAAACTGACATAATTGTTTTTGTGTTTCATGGCATATTTATATGTTAGGTTATTTTTGGGGTCCAGAGAAATATGTTTGCGCTCCATGAAATATTTTTGTATTTGATGAAATATTTTAAGTTGTGTTAAATATTTTTACATTAAGTGAAATAGTTTTTTGTGTTTAGTGAAATCTTTGTGCAGTTGAGCTCCAGGGCCACCGTAATGTATTGTCTTTAGAAGCCTTGATTCTGAAAGGAGATATTTAAGTGCAGGTAAACATAATGCCGAAGATCTGGGTTGTGTTTTTTCTGTCTTAAGGTGCGGACATGATCATTGACTCTGTCGTCCAGCATCCTGAGTCTCTGCGGGCCGACCCAGGAGACTCGGTGACTCTCAGCTGTTCTGTCTACACGGACCTCTGTGCTGCAGAACAAATCATTGTCTCGTGGCTGAAAAGTTCTCCTCATTCTGATCCACCAATGTTTCCCTCATCCGGACACAAGACCCACATCTGCAAGAGGACTGAGAGTGGAGACACTGCCTGTGTGTTCAAGCTTCTCATGAGCAACCTCAGATTTGATGACGATGGAGCTTACTACTGTGTTGTGACTGCATGTGAACACACGTTGTTGGGGAACGGAACCAAACTGGACTTGTGGGGTAAGGGACTTTTTATCTGAAGTTCTTGTCTCATTATTAAGATGAAACTAAACCTGAACACAAGGCAAAACTGTTTTCACACACTTGTAGGTTTTTCCAGATAAAATGAATGTCTTCTGACGTCTCTATTTGCAGATGATGTGACACAACCTGACGTACATTATGAGTCCAAAGCTGTTGTTTTCAGCACCATCCCGGGTGCTTTACTGGCCTTACTCGTGTGTGCGATTGTTGTGAGAGGCTGCTGCCAGTGTTCAGGTAACTCATACTTCATCTTTGTATTTAATTCTTAACTTAAAGCCTCAGGAAACGTGAATCGAATATTTAAAATTCATATAGAATATCAAAATGTAATGTGTAATCAAGCTTCAACAAAAATCTGAGTGAAGATTAACATCCACAACTCTGAAAAAAACTCTGTTAAAAAAAACTTCTGCCTAACTCTTTGATTGACAGGTCAAGAGAGAGTTCACAGCCTGCATGTTTGAGCCGTCTGACTCTGAATCTAGAGAAATAAAAACTCCAGAATCTGAAAATTATTCATTTACAATGTTCTCTGAGTGCTGAGTCACAAAATACTTCAGAATCAGGACTTCTATTATTTATTAGTTCTATCACTCCGTAGTCTCCAGGGTATCAGGACCATGGGACGCCCGGAGCAGAGGAGGCTGAAGTGTAGAATGTGCACGCAGAGGAGCTCGGCTTCGGGTGTCAGACGGAGCTGTTTGTCTAAACTCTGAACTGTTTGGGGAAAGTTAGTGAACCGGACCTGAGGAAAGTTAGAGAACCGGTCCTGAGGAGAGTTAGTGAACCGGTCCTGGGGAAAGTTAGAGAACCGGTCCTGAGGAGAGTTAGTGAACCGGTCCTGGGGAAAGTTAGTTAACCGGTCCTGAGGAAAGTTAGTGAACCGGTCCTGGGGAAAGTTAGTAAACCGGTCCTGGGGAAAGTTAGTGAACCGGTCCTGGGGAAAGTTAGTGAACCGGTCCTGGGGAAAGTTAGTGAACCGGTCCTGGGGAAAGTTAGTGAACCGGTCCTGGGGAAAGATAGTGAACCGGTCCTGGGGAAAGATAGTGAACCGGTTCTGGGGAAAGTTAGTGAAGCAGTCCTGGGGAAAGATAGTGAACCGGTTCTGGGGAAAGTTAGTCGACCGGTCCTTGGGAAAGTTAGTGGACAGGTCCTGGTGAACGTTAGTGGACCGGTCCTGGGGAAAGTTAGTGGACCGGTCCTGGGGAAAGTTAGTGGACAGGTCCTGGTGAAAGTTAGTGGACCGGTCCTGGGGAAAGTTAGTGAGCCGGTCCTAGTGAAAGTTAGTGGACTGGTCCTGGGGAAAGTTAGTGAGCCGGTCCTGGTGAAAGTTAGTGGACTGGTCCTGGGGAAAGTTAGTGAAGCAGTCCTGGGGAAATGAGCCGAGCAATTGCGGGACTGCTTTAGCCACTCGGCCACGGCTCAACTCAACCTTGTCCCAAAGTTTCCCTAAATCACCTCAGTTATGAAAATAGAAGAATGACAACAAGCTGTCATGTTCAGCGGTGGATGTGCAGACAGGGACACACGAGCACAGCGGTGCAAAGAGCAGAGAGACAGCTTTACAGACAGATTACAGACAGTACGTGATTAGCAAACAAGCTAACAGCTAAGACAACACTGAGGGGAGCTGGCTGAGACGTCAGGAGACGGTCTGAGCAGGAGTGGAGGAGTTTTGTTGAACATGTGTGCACGTGACTCAGTGTTTCATTTCTGATTGGTTAGATATTTATTTACGAAATAGATATCAGGTTAAACCAGCCCCCTTAAAACCCAGTGTGAAAACATGTTAAAAAACGTAATTGAACATATTTGAAAAATGGATCAAAGTTGAGTTCTAATATTTTTTACATAGTTTTTAGTATTTACATATGGTCTGAAATATCATAGGAAGAACCTTTTTTGTTGATTTGGGTTCCCAGAAGCTTTAACCCATCTCATACTTCTCTCTTTGTTTTTCAGGGTTCTCAGCTTGCACCACAGCCTCCTCTGAGGTATTTGATGTTTAGGCAAACATCTCTATTACAATTACCCTCCAATGTGTGATATTTCTTCTGTCTCATACAGTTCCATGTTGTCATGTGCTGCTTCTCATGTGCAGAGTACCCAAGCTGAAGACAACGTCCACCATGCTGCTTCAAGAGAGATGAAAACTGCCCGACCACACAGAAAGACTGACAACACCTGGAGTGAATGCTTGTTCTTTAGCGTAGAGCAGTGAAGCTGAGCATGTCTTTGTTAATAATAGTGTAAAGTGAGTCGGTGGTTATGCAAATTTGAACTCCCCAAAGGTGCTCATCCTGTCCGGTTTCTAACTTGCATAACCACTCACTCACTGTATGTTTTTCAGCTTACCAAGACTTTTTTGAACCAGCTTGTAAACATGTCAATTGTACAGTCGGCTTTTTTTGAATGGGTGTGTATGTGGTTTCCTGTGCTTCTACAGCCAGTCTCTAGTGGACAATCGAGGAACTGCAGTTTTTAACACTTCCTCGTCACTTTATTTCTCAAGACCAGAGGTTGCCGCTTGGTTGCAACAGAGAGCTAGCAGATTTCTAAGCTATCAAATGTACTTTTGTTTGTACTTGAATGTTTTACTTGTACATACATCTTACTTTTGAGACCTTAAAGAATTAGGTTCTGAAGGGGCAGAAGGGCCAGATACATCCTAGTCATTTGGGTGTGTGCGTACATACTCTAGGCAAGGGGTTCCCAAACTTTTCAGCCCACGACCCCCAAAATATAGGTCCCAAAGACTCGCGACCCTGACTGGCCCTCAAAGTGATTTAATGTGGCTTCATTTAGCTGGTCTGCAGAGAACTAGCCTACCTATGTGAGCATGTGTTTGTGTTTCCTGCGCTGTTATGAATGAAACTGCTGCTACTGATGCTTCTGATAATTAACTGTTCACTAACCCTAAACTTAGGAGTCATCATGGCAATTACATTTTCTATTTTCAAGGTTTTATTTCAAGTTTAGCTACTATTTTGTAGTAAATGTACTGCTTTTTGATAGCTTTTGTCATTCAGCTTTTTCTTTTTTTTGCATCTTTTCAGTATTTCTATGTTCACCACAAGTTAAAAAAATTATAGATAAGTAATACTAAAACAAAAAAGTGAAGAAAAAAATAATAAATACAAAAAAAAAATACAAAAATATTATTAATAAACAGTACAAACATAAAGGAAGATAAACATAAGAAAATAAGGTAAACAAACAGAAACAAATAATAATAATATATATTTTTAGATAACTTAAAAAAAAAAAAACATTCATCTCATGACGTCCCATTTGTGTCTCGCAACCCCCCAGGGAGTCCTGACCCACACTTTCGGAACCCCTGCTCTAGGCCACCCCTGCATAAGTCAGTGTCTCAGTTGAGTCACCCCAGTCAGAAGAACCTGACTTGCCCCTTTTTTACTCCAAACCCAATGTGGTGATTGCAACATGTTTGTGACTTTTAAGTTGGCATTTTTGGAAGTAGTTTTCTTGTGTGGAGTCTCTCTCTCTCTTCCTCACAGAGATTGGGCGGCTCCACCTGCACCTTCACACCTGCACCAGATTACTGCAATCACCACCTGCATGTAAGCCCTGCTGTGAGGCTTCTCCAGTGCCAGATTATTCCTGCATCTGATGTGGTATTTCGGCCCATTCTCTAGAGTTCTCTTGTGAATTTTCAATTGTTGGAGCTTTCCAGCTTTGTGTGTGTTTACCAGTGACTAACTCTGCTGTCTTCCATTCTTCCAGTGCCTCCACGAGCCCCAAGTGCTGCCGCCCAATCTCTGCCACACTGCCACACTCTCTCCCTGGATTCACTCACCAGCCTCCTCCTCAAGCCCTCATGTCTCCAGCCTTCACCTCTCCTCAGATTCCCTCCTCACGCACTGGACCCTGGATTCCGTCCCTCCACCCTTTTTTCCCTTCAATAAATTCCCTTAACTGCTTCATCTGCCTCCTGTTGTGCTTTTGGGTCCACACTTAAACACCTGGTTCTCTGACCGTCACACCCAAGCGCTTCAGAGGTTTCAGTCCACTCTTAATTGCACTTGCTACACCACTAACACTCCCAAAATTCAAAACAAAAAGGTAAAAATGTGCAAAGTGATACTTCAATCGAATGTGCATCAAAGACGTTTTGGTCTGACCAGCTGAATAGCAGCTGATTCCTGCTGTGCAAGGAAGTGAATGATTTGTGTGCTATAGGATTAGATGTCATATATTTACAAGCATCAGTTTCACACATGAAGACAGGATCTTCAAAAATCCCCTCTGCTCTAAAAATACCTTCTTCTGAGAACAAATGTGCGCAGTGGTGCAGCCTTCAAGCAGCGAGCTCTCAGTGTACGACTTTTGTGGTGAGTAAGGTGTGAGCTACGATGAGTAAAGTTCTGCTGGTGGAAAATTCAGCCCTTGTTTGAGCACAGGAAGACTACAGCCTGTGGCCTCCAAGCCACAGCCTGCAGCAGCTCAGGCGGGGCAAAGACGCTGAAATAGGACATCTGAGTGAAACGGGGTCATCGCTCAGAAGCTGACCACAGGGCGGTCCGGAGAGGAAAGAAGAGAGGCTCTCACAGGAACAGATCGCAATGTACTGTCTCTTGTTGTGTGCTCATAATAAACCTTCTTTAATCACTGTTTCCAACACATTGCACTCATTTTATTCATTAAATACTGAAGAACTCAACTTGTATTGAAAAGAGACAAAAGACACTTAAGATCAACGTACGACTGACTGTCTTCTTTCAATCAACCCAACATGGCTTCCTCTGAGTGCACAGAAAAAGACATACCAGCCTTAATCTCCAGGTTCCAGTTTCTTATTGATCAGCCCATCACTTTGTTGAACTTGTAACTTTGTTTTTAAGTTATTTCTCCAATGCAAACTAAAAACCTACACATTTAAGTCTTTGTTTCCAGTTGTATCTGACCATAAAGACTTTTGTTTGTTTGTTTGTTGCTAAAGTATTGCTCTACTAAAACCCACAGGTGCTTTTTTTCCTCACTTTGAGATGTGTGCATGCGATGGTCACGTCACACTGTGTGGGTGCAGAGTCAGTCATGTGACCTATAACACATCAAGCTGACACCAGTTTCACATTCTCAATGGTGAAATAAAAGTCTGATATCATTTGAAAGCAGCCCCTCACTTGAACACTCAGAGAACTGAGCTGTGTGCATGCAAAGTCTGTAAAGTGGGTCACTATGACTTCAGGTAACGACTGTTTAAGATTGTGACTAAGATATAACACGTAGCCATCACCTGGAGTCATAGTAACTTCATTATTACTTCATGATGAGTAACAGGAGGTAATGGTGCATCCAACATGGATTAGAACATCCATCCATTTACAGGTAGCGGTCCAAGCAGATCGACCCAGGCATCCCTCTCCCCAGCAACACTTTCCAGCTCCTCCTGGGGAATCTCAATTGAAATCCCAGACCAGGCAGGATATATAATCCCTCCACTGAGTTCTGAGTCTTCCCCGGGGTCTTCTTCCAGTTGGACGTGCCAGGAACACCTCTAAAGGGAGGCATCCTTATCAGATGCCCGAACCACCTCAGCTGACTCCTTTCAACATGAAGGAGCAGCAGCTCTACTCCGAGCTCCCTCCAGATGTCTGAGCTCCTGAGCCTCTCTCTAAGGCTGAGCCCAGACACCCTTCAGAGGAAACTCATTTCAGCCGCTTGTATCCGCAATCTTATTCTTTCGGTCAGGACCCCCAGCTCATGACCATAGGTGAGGGTTGGATTGTAGACCGACTGATTGAAAGCTTTAAGTTGCGACTCAGCTCCCTCTTCACCACGACGGTCCAGTACAACAACCGCATAACTTCTGACGCTGCACCAATCGGCCTGTTGATCTCACGCTCCATTTACTCCCACTCACAAACAAGACCCCAAGATACTTAAACTCTCCCACTTTGGGCAAAGACTCGCTCCCCACCGAGAGCAATCCATTGTTTTCCGGCAGAGAACCATGGCTTCAGACTTGAAGGTACTGACTCTCATCCAAGCCGCTTTGCACTCAGCTGCAAACCGCCTCAATGCCTGAATCCAAACAGACATTCATCATGAGTCATGCATTACTTCAACTTAAAGTAAGCATTCATTTGCAATAAAAAATGCATATCATTATTGTAAAGTGTTAATGTAAAGTGTAAAAATGCACAAGACACTGCTTATAGGTGGGAGATGTCCTTTTCTGATGATCAGTAAAGGCATCAGTAGACAGATAAAAAGACAAAAAGAACCACCTTAACTTTCAAAGGGTTGACCAATCCCACATAGCAAAATCGGTATGGCCCGATTCTGGCCCACAATACGCTTAGACTAGAGGCCAGCTTAATCACAAGCTCAACCTTAATCGGACCAGATGTGGCATGGATAGATCTGGGCCACATAAACCAAGCCACAACCGGCCCAGATGTGGCATGCCATCATATATACAATACCATCATTGCCAGACCTGGTCCACATCCAGTTGACATACCACTTGCCATGCCAGGTATTAGTGAGGCCAGCAGTGCCGGCTCGACACCAGATCTGGCCCAGACCTATTAGACCAATTTTGCTATGTGGGATATACTGTAGGTCAATTCCTTGCTAAGCTTTTCGCACAACTTCAAGTTTAACTTCTGGTCAAATGCAAAGTCCTTACATGGTGATTAACAGAAGAGTTTAAAGGCATACTATCACTGATACTATGACAGTGTGCTCTGTTCGTCCTGTTGCTCATTAATAACAGACCATAGACTGTGCACCTTTAAGGCTGATTTATACTTCTGCGTCGCCCCTACGCAGCAGGGGCTGACGCGGACATGAGCACCACATACTTGTGCGTCGGTGAGTCCGTGTCGCGCAGCAATTCTCCTCCGAAACGCTTGAGGGCAGTGCGGTCTCTCTGATAGCCGGTCGCCTGCTTCCGGTCCCGCTACGATCTCTGTTTACTTTCCCACAGAGATTCAGAGCGTGTTCTGTTAATCTACAGCTGATACATGTTGCTGTTTATCATACAGACATGATTACATGAAGAATAGAGAGGAGGAGATGAAATACACAGCCGATGTGCGGCCGATGTCCGGGATCCAGGAAGTGATGAAAGCCGTTGAGCGGACCAATCACAGAGCTTGCGGTCCGCGTCGGCTCTACGCGTAGTTACATTTTGGAGGAGGTGCACGTCAGCTACGTGCGTAGGCCTCTGCGTAGGTACGGGAGCTACGCGGACCTACGGCGTAGACTACGCCGTCGATTCGACGCAGAAGTATAAATCAGCCTTTAGTGTCTACACTGGAGCAGAAGTAGTGTACTGTTGTTAAAATCACTTCAAAAAGAAGATGTTGATGCAGATTAAATATTACTTTAAACACTGTCAGGAATGATTTATGATATGTAAGTGAGTCAGTTGTGTTTATTAGTGAAGTGTATGAAGTAAAGCGTCCACCTGTTCTCCCTTGACTTCCTCATGTGGGTGTCAGAAGAGCCGCTCTAAGAGAGCTGAACCCAGGGTGGTAACAGTAAAAGGGGAGTTTGATATGGCAACAGAATATAGACTTAAAGATACCCCTCAAGAGAAAACCACAGTTAAATTATTGACACTTTAATCAGTGCATTTATCTGGTGAAATATATAACCTGCATTTGTTTTATAAAGCAGTATACTGTATATCACAGTGGAGAAAAATACCACATCATCAGTTCATTGCAATACCCTGCAGCCCTGTAAATGCTCTGTAAACTAGTGGCATTCTCAGATTAAGGTTTTGATGTTCATCCAAAATCTGTACTAGCTTCTTTTGTGATTAAAGAGGTTCAACAGGTGACAGTTAAGCAGCTCTCGTATGTGTTTTTGATTTGTGATCTCCTTTAATGCAGTAAAAGTTGTGCACAGTGCAAAGAAACTAACGTTTGTAAGAGCATTGTCTGTAAAAAGGCAGGACAGGCAGCAGGAAAACAAATGTGCAAATTACAAGTACTTGCATGGCAGACCAGCTCACACTTAGTAGTGCTCACAAGATCATAACGAACGCACTGCACCCCCTTTGGTCTATATAGGTGCTTTTAACTTCAGGTTGCAGGTCCAGGATGCCCAGGATGCACACTAACATCCTTTTCACCCACTCATTTCCTTCACTGGTAACAACACCATGCTCTGCTGATATATCCTCCATTGATTCTGTTTCATGTTCATCATATGTTGTCCCGTATGGTTGTATAGTCTCTGTCTTTGTCATTACTGCTGATATGCTCTTGATGTTACACAGCTAAGTGTCATAAAACAAGTCAAAAATCAAGAATTCTTAATGATGTCAGATTTCCAATGCTTCCTTTCCACTGAGGATTCATAAACTGAAGCTCATGTTATGTTTGCTGTTGTTATAGCTGTTCTCAAAGTGCTAGCATTGCCAAGGCAGGGCTGACTGAACATGTGTTCTTTGTTCCAAAACCTGATTGGCCAATCAAACAAAGTCTTCTCTGTGAAGTGCGAAGACCGTGCAGAGAGTCAAGTCATTCATCAAAGCAATCCAAGCACGATGACACCTTCAAACTTTGCTTTGTACCTCACATTTCTTTTCATGGTGAATGTGGGTGAGTTGTTTACTTTACTTTTATATGTTATAACTGGTTTGTTAGTGTAAGCCTCATTTACTCACACTGTGTGTTTCAGGCATCATTTAAAACAAAGATACAGCTCAGGTTTTAATCTCATCTTCTCTGTGTCTTCCTCCTCAGCTCGTACGATGACTTCAGAACCTTCATCTACAAACTTTACATCAGTTCATGTTGGGGACAATGTCACTCTGCCATGCGTCTGCAGAGATGATGCAGTGGTGATGTTTTACTGGTACAAGCAAACCGTGGGACAGACTCCAAAGCTGATGTCTAAGTTCTACCAGCATGACGACAAGGTCACGTTTTATGATGAATTTAAGGAAACGCGTTTCTCCATGGATACTAAAAACCGGAATTATCACCTGAAGATTTTAAACTTTCAAATTTCAGATGCAGCAACTTACGTCTGCGTAGGGAACACGTTATATGTCTTTGAATTTTGTGAGAGCATTACTGTCAGCGTGAAGGAGTCAGAATCAAATATCCAAACCACGATCCACGAGTCAGCGTCTGAGACCATCCAGCCTGAAGACCACTGGACTCTGAACTGTACAGTCACCACGGGGAGCTGTGACGGAGAACACAGTGTTTACTGGTTCAGAAGCTCTGAAGAGTCTCACCCAGCTCTCATTTACACCCAGGGAGGGAAGAAGAATCAGTGTGTGAGGGAAGCAAACTCACAAACAAATACCTGTGTCTACAACTTGCCCATGAAGAGCGGGAATCTTTCTCATGCTGGGATCTACTACTGTGCTGTAGCTTCATGTGGACACATACTGTTTGGAAACAGGACGGAGGTTGGAGGTATGTCACTATTTATTAAGGGTTGTGTTCTCTAAACCAGGGGTTCCAAAGTGTGGGTCGGGACCCCCGGTGGGGTCGCGAGACACAAATTGGGGGTCGTGAGATGTCTTCCAGAATGTTTCTTTTTTAATTGATCTAAAAATAGTACATTTTACATGTTATAGTAAAAAATATAGACAAAAATAGTAGCTAAACTTGAAATAAAACCTTGAAAATAGAAAATGTAATGAGTTTTCTTCCTTTCTTTTCTCCAGATGACTCCTAAGTTTAGGGTTAGTGATCAGTTAATTATCAAAAGCATCAGTAGCAGCAGGTTAATTCATAACAGCACAGGAAACACAAACACATGCTCATATAGGTAGGGTCATTTTCTATAGACCAGCTAAATGAAGACATATTAAATCACTTTGAGGGACAGTGGGGGTCGCAAGTCTTTGGCATCTATATTTTGGGGGTCACGGGCTGAAAAGTTTGAGAACCCTGCTCTAAACAAAGAATGATAACTAATTATGATTAAGAAAATCTTTCTTATTGAAGGAAGAGTTCCTAAACAACGTCATTGTCACCATTGATTCCTTGAATGCATGATTCCTTTCTTGTCCCACTCCACTGTGGGTTTAGGATCAGTTCTGTCCCTGTTTTCTTGCAAATGCATAACACCAGTTTTTGCCTAAGCTTACAGGAGGCGTAGCCCTCAAAGACCTAGACAGCCAGCTACTTGTTCTTAAATTTTTGATAACTTTTGAAGCACTAACAAACTTCAAAAACTCAGTTACAGCAGACATTCTCAGCTTTCCCATGACACATAATTCTCATTCAGCATATTCAGAATGAATTCAGGAGAGTCTGGTGCCTCCAAAGATGGTCTAGGTCAGGGGCGTCAAACTCATTTCAGTTCAGGGGCCACATACAGCCCAAGTTGATCTCAAGCGGGCCAGACCAGTAAAATCACAACATAATAACCTACAAATATAGCCAACTCTACAATTTTCTATTTGTTTTAGTACAAAAAAAGTACAAGTACATTCTGAAAATGTTCACATTTAATGAACCATCTCTCTACAAAAACAGCTGTTGTATTTTTTGCCATGATGAGTCTCATAGTGGGGCCGAATATTTTACTCTTTAAGTCCTGAAACCTGCTGCGAACACACCCAACACACAGGTTACCCATTCACCTGACACAGAGTGTAATGTTTACTGTAAAAGAACAGAGATTATGATAATGAACAAGGTAGAGTTGACTATTCTGGACCCCTCAGCTCCAGCAGGAACAGTTTGCTTGCTGGACAGTGTTCTATGCAGGGGTGTAGTGCTAGTGTTAGTAGTTAGTGGATCATCTTATAGTGCAAACAGCCAGTAATCTATTTTCTCAATTTGAGAAAAAAAGTCCCGGAGAACTGTCCAGGGCGCTCCGTCAGCAATATGTTTTTATGGGACCCTAGAGGACAAATTTGAAATAGTAGTTACCTTTATTGAAAAGTTACAGTTAATGTCTTCTCTGTAATTTTTGCACTTTGCAAAGTCGGTTCGCGGGCCGGATTGGAACCTCTGGTGGGCCAGTTTTGGCCCACGGGCCGCACGTTTGACACCCCTGGTCTAGGTCTTTAAGGGTTAAAGGAAGATATCTTTGAAAACAACACACTGTGTGTTTCGGCCTCACGTTCAGGCGCAGACAGAGTTTTAGGACACTGAAAACAGAGGTTTCAGGAAACTCTCGGTTTTGTCTTTATCGTATGATCAGCAAAAACTTAAGTTTTGGGAAATGGGCAACTGACTGCAGGTCGACACTGTGAAAGACTTGGGTTGAAGGGATGCCCTCAGGTCTGCATATTACTTATCGTCACAGGGAACAATAGTTTATATGAGACATGTATGAAAGAGAGGAAACAACCAAAGTTGTTCAATCAAAATGATCTTGGAATAACTGCACACCTAACTGACACTGATTGGGCTTTTTTTAAATGCACTACTTCATAATTCTTCTTCTTAATGTGTCGTAGAATAAATCAGTCTTAATATGTGAAATAATTTAACTTTAACGTGCAATTAAAATGCAGTTATTTGGGATTACCACTGAAATTCTGCCATTAATCACTGTTTAAAAAATGTACTTTAGTCTAAAATAGTTTTACAGACCTCGTTATAATAGATTATACAAGACTGGAACCTCTGATCAGCTCTGAGTAATAATGATAATAATAATAATTAATAATAATAATAATAATAATAATAATAATGCATTTTATTTATAGGTGCCTTTCACTCAAGGTCACCGTACAGGGCAGAGTTTAAAAAAGAACAATATAAAAATTAGACTGATAAAATCAACAAGGCATGATCCAGTGTAAATAATAAATAAAATGAACAGGATCAGATACACTGCAGTGAAGAGGTGTAATCAGAGTGTATATGACAGTTTCAAAATATGTGTTTTGCGACTTGATTTGAAAATGGAAAGAGAGTCGATGTTATACGGATGTCTGGTGGGAGGGAGTTCCAGAGGCTGGGGGCAGACCAGCTGAGGGCTCTGGACCCCATGGTGGTTAAAGGGGCAGGTGGTGTAGTGAAGTGAATGGAAGAAGAAGACCTGAGAGTGCGGCTGGGTATGTTGATGGGGACAAGTTCAGAGAGGTATAGAGGAGCGAGGTTATGGAGGGCCTTAAAGGCGAGGAGCTGAATCTTGAAATTGATGCAAGTTTTTAGAGGTAAACAGTGAAGCTGCTGAAGGACAGGAGAGATGTGATTAATGGACGGGGTTCTGGTGATGATATGAGCAGCAGAGCAGCATAATGTTAAGGTTGTACTTGTGCAGGTTTGACTCTGACTTTGCTCACAATACCTGTTCTCATCAGGGGTGAAACAACGCCTCCACATTTAATCAAATGTGTTTGTTTAAAAAGCTTCATCTTTAAAATGTGGGAGAATCAGGCGACGGTTGGCCCATTGTCATTGGGGCGCACCCAAGCTACAACCTCCGGTCTGAAAATATGAAGCCCATGCTGAAGTGTTATAAACTGCGGTTCATTGAGCATCCACTAGATGCATGTTTACAGCCTGGTTCAAAAAACAGTTTAGGTCTACATCGCTAATTTCTCTATCAGCAGACACTGTACGGCAGGGGTGTCAAACTCATTTCAGTTCAGGGGCCACATACAGCCCAAGTTGATCTAAAGTGGGCCGGACCAGTAAAATCACAACATAATAACCTATAAATAATGACAACTCTAAATTTTCCCTTTGTTTCACTACAAAAAAGTACAAGCACATTCTGAAAATGTTCACATTTAATGAACTATCTTTCTACAAAAACTCTTGTATTTTCTGCCATGATGAGTCTCTCAGTGGGCCGAATATTTTACTCTTTAAGTCCTGAAACCTGCTGCGAACAAACCAAACACACAGGTTACCCATTCACCTGACACAGAGTGTGATGTTTACTGCAAAAGAAAAGATAGATTATAATAATGAACAAGGTAAAGTTGACTATTTAGTGGATCATCTTATAGTGCTCTATCTTTATGAATCTCAACTGGATTATGCAAACAGCAAGTAGCCTAATCTATTTCCTCACTTTAAGAAAAAAGTCCCAGGAAAAAAAGCGCCTTTGAGGTGCGCTCCGTCAACAATATAATTTAATGCGACCCTTAGAGGACAAATCTGAAATCGCAGTTACTTTTATTGAAAAATTGCAGTCTTAATGTCTTCTATGTAACCCTTTCATTTTGCAAATTATTCCGCGGGCCGGATTGGAACCTCTGGCAGGCTGGTTTTGGCCCGCGGGCCGCATGTTTGACACCACTGCTGTACGGGGTGTGAATTTCTTTCTAACGCGACGGTTCAGAAGATATTAAGATTATGAGTTTTGCCCAAATAAGGACATGACTGACTTGACTCACAGGCAGGAACACATAGCTGTTGGCGAGGAGGCTCAAACTAGTGATGGGGAAATGAGGCTTCGCAAACCACTTGTTGTATTTTTTGACTCCTCTAGATGGCGCTCTTGGTTTAAAAATGAAGGCTTAATGAACGGCAATTCAGCGCGCTTTCAACCCCATGTTGAACAGAGGGCGCCATCTAGAGGAGTCAAAAAATACAACTAGTGCTTCACGAAGCTTCATTTGCCCATCACTAACTCAAGCCCCGCCTCTTTACCTCACAAAAAGTTTGGTGGAGTTCAACATTTCCAATATGGCTACCGCCGACGACTGGCTTCAAAACAGCGCTAAGGAACAGATGGGTGACGTCGCTGATACTACGTCCATTATTTATACAGTCTATGGGCGCACCCCATGAGGCTGTACATGGCGGTCACTGGTTTGACACCCCAACCACAACCCTTTGTCATCTTCTCCCAGCGTATTATATCTCTCCTCACCTGTCCAATCTCATGAAGACAAAGACGCCCCAAAAGATGCTCTCAAAAAAAGTGGGCGAATGGAAGGGAAAGTTATAAGCAACACTGCGTTTGCAGATGGCACCGTTCTTTAACCATCTAAAACCTTCACCAAGCTGCATGTATTATTTAACACATATTAAAATAAGACTAGCAAACACATGAACCCGCTCTCTGTTGTCTCCTTGTGTCTGTCACTTCCAGGTGACAGTCCTGCTGACGTAGCTGTGTACATCTTGGGCACAGCTTTGGCATTCACCACCATCCTGGTCATTATTTTGGCTTTTCTGGTGTACAGACTGAAAAACAGACACTCCCAATGTGCAGGTAAGCATTACTCTTTGACACTCACATTGTATGAAGATCAAATAACGAGTAAACAAAAGGACTTTTCTGTTTGTTTGTTACAGCTTCAGAATCCAGTCCTAGCACGACAGTAAGTATCCTATTCTGATAATACTAAAACATGTCTCTCCGGCGTTGGACATTTCATTGGACATTTGGACTGACTCATCTTTTTTTTTACCAGCTATGTCAAGATGCAGACAACCTGCATTATGCTGGTTTAAGTGTTCACCGGGCCAACACATCAAGAAGGCAAAATGAAGACACCATGCAAGGATGTGTGTACTCCAGTTTAAGGCAGTGAAGCTGGACTGCTGTCTTTCTGTGTAATAAGACTTTTTTTATTGCAGTTATATGGCGATTTAATTAAATTTGAACTTGAACAATGTCTCAACTAAATATTCTGTGCAGTTTCAGTCTTATCAGCATGTAAAACATTTAATCCTTTGTTTAGCAACACCTCTGCAAGTATATACATATAACCTTAATCAGGTCAGTCATCAACGAACATCCTCTGTGGGCTTCTTGTTGTTCACACTCCACAAACAACATGTAGGAGGCTTCTGTTAACCTCATTGCATCTGACAGTAAAAAGATACCAGACCCCACCGTGTCTTTGTCTCTGTGGTTTCAGACAGGATGTTTTATGTTCTTCTCTGGAAGAGCTGTAGAACAAAGCAGCACACTTCTTTGGTGCAAAGTTACACAAGTATTTGCATCTTTTGAGAGAGGTGTTACATCACGACTTGTTTTTTCAAGAAGCTAGATAACATCTTTTGATTCTCTGAAGTAGTGAAGAGTGTGATGATGTAATCTAGCGTTTCTTGACTTAGGTCTGCTGTTTCTTTTGTTTTACACATAGCTGTCTGAGAGCAAGACCCTGTGTCTCAATGAGAGCCTGTCTGAATGAATGAATGAATGAATGAATGACGTGGTGGAAAATGTCAACTTGCAATGGAGGGTTTGGAAAGTGTACTCAGCAACATTTTTTCTAGAAGCAACTAGGGATGGGCCATAATTTTCATTGTTTTTACCGGTGCCTGGTTGTAATACGTAACCCCGCCAGACGGTGACTATAGAGCATGGGGTGGGCAATTCATTTCCCCAAGGGGCCACATGAGAGACTGGGACTGTTTAGGAGGGCTGGACATAAAAACTGAACTCAACTCTGCTCAACATAAATTACAGCTGTTTATTGAAAGCAGCACATTTTTGGGTTTTGACAAAACATTTGAGGTATCATGAAAACAGGCATTATGTAAATACCAATATTTTAACACTCTTCCATAAATATTTACAGATTTGAAAATGTGAGCATCTTTGCAATATTTCAATCGTAACCAAGCGGCAACCTCCGGTCTCAAACGATGAAGCCCACGCTATAGTGTTATAAACTGCAATACATGGAGAATCCGCTTGAGGCTGGCTGCAGAAACACAGGAAACCACATAGACATGAATAGGAAAAAGACGATCTTTGCAGCATTAATAAACATGTTTACAGCCTGGTTCAAAAAACGGCTTGGCCCTACGAAGCTCATCTCTCTGTCGGCACACACTGTACAGGGGTGAATTTTTTTCTAACATGACGGTTCAGAAGATATTAAGATTACGAGTTTTTGCCCAAATAAGGACATGACTGACGTGACTCCCAGACAGGAACACATAGCTGTTGGCTAGGAGGCTAACACTACGTCACACTTTGACTGGTTGAGTTCTGCATTTCCAATACGGCTGCCACCGTCGATTGGCTTCCAAACAGCTCTCAGGAACAGATGGGTGACGTCACGGATACAATGTCCATATTTTATACTGTCTATGATCGTAACATCAACTTAACTAAGTACAAAAAGGACAGCTGACAGGTGAAAGGTGGTAAAAAGTCCTTGCTGCTTTTGCATCTTAGCCAGCAAGGCTTCAGATGTCTGAGCGCGCTCAGCATCTGTTAAGTTCTTGTATTTCTCTGCATGTTTTGTCTTGTAATCCTCAAACACAACGTCATTAAATAACAGAAGAAGAAGAATGCTAACTGCATTAAATAGCAAAAGAAGAAGAAAACATTAACGACAGTCGCAGTGATTTTCTCTGTTTCTGAATCTCACACTACTTCACACGTATTTCCAGAGACTGAGCATGGCTGTAGATTATCAACGCACACGCCACGTCACAGAAACACCGGCATAAAGGTTGAGACAGACGCTGTCAGTGCCTGCTACTAGCAGCACCTCAGGGACAGATGTGTGTGTGTGTGTGTGTGTGTGTGTGTGTGTGGGGGGGGGGGGGGTTATTTGAATAATCGTTAAATAGATGCCAATGATTATCAAATAGTATTTTGGCTTAAAATGCACATCCCTAGAAGCAACTAAGGTTCAAGTTTCTTCCTCCAGTGTGACTCTTTAAGAGGGTCCAGATGTCGTATTTTATTAAGTTACCTGAACCTGGCTGCACCAGCTTGTGTAAGTTCAAATGAACCCTGGTTTAAACGTATTTTCTAATGTAGGATGGAGTGTGTGAACACTTTAGGGTTTGAACCACCTGAGATAGTTTTAATGAAAGAACCAGCAACTACATCTAACAACTAGCTTGTAATAGATTTAAAGTGATTGAATCACGAAATCTCTGTATTTACACTGGATGGTCAACCTTCAAGGTTTCTGAGGATTTCACCGGTTAATGGCATATTTTGAACGGCGTCTCAAATCACCGCTTTTTTGCAGACATAACCGTACCTGCCCTGTATGATGTGCTCTCTACACTCATTCAGAGTCTGATTCACGACCATTATTTAATTAAGGGTAATAGTTAGCTGCATGCACAGGAGTGCTCCCATTTGCAAAAAAAAAAGACAATTGATGGGTCAAGTTTTCTTTGTTTTTTGTGTTCACAACTATGATTTCAGTTAGAATCTGTAAGTATAGAAAAGAAAAATCCATCCATTATCTGGACCGCTTATCCCGTTAGGGGTCACGGGTGGCTGGAGCCTATCCCAGCTGGCTTCGGGCGGAAGGCAGGGTACACCCTGGACAGGTCGCCAACCTATCGCAGGGCATACTCAGAGAGACAGACAACCATTCACACACACAATCACACCTACGGGCAATTTAGAGTGACCAATTAACCTGGTGAGCATGTTTTTGGACTGTGAGAGGAAGCCGGAGTACCCGGAGAGAACCCACGCATGCACAGGGAGAACATGCAAACTCCACACAGAAAGGCACCTGCCGGCCTGGGATTCGAACCAGGAACCTAGGAATCTAGCTGTGAGGCAACAGCGCTACCCACTACACCACCGTGCAGCCCAGAAAAGAAAAATAATATATGCATATATGTTTGCAATCAGGAGCAGGTTGTGAGCGGTCATTGGTTTAGCTCAATAAATATCGTGCATCTTTATTTCAAACTGCACCCTTGTGAGGTTCCCAGTCTCCTTCCCTCCCTTTTCTTCTGTTTCCCTTTCCCTGTGTCTTTTTGTCTTGTTTGTCTCTGCCCACCTGGTGATGGGGGTTGACTCAACTCACCTTGCCGCAATCAAGTCTACTCACCTGCTGCTAATCTGCAATCAAGCCATCCACTCTGTCTGCAGTACTTAAGCCCAGCTCAGTCCTCCACTCATCGCCAGATCCGTTTACCAAGCGTGATACTCAGCTCACGTCTTCTGGAAATGTGTTTTTTGAACTCCTTTTTTCCCTTGAAACAAACTAACTTTGTCTCTCCCTGTGCCCGGATCTACAAGCAACTTCTCAAGAACCAAACGTCCCGCTCCAGAACCACAGCCAGCCACTCACCATCTATAACGCACCCTGGAAACCTGAACTCTGCCTGCAAGTCTCGTTAAAAACCCTGTTTTCAAAACTTCATCTTTGCGTCTGTTTTGTGTACTGTGGGTCCTAACCTGGATTTCCATCAATAAAAAAAATGGATACAATACCCCTCACCATCAAGCCCCTTTACAGCAACATAAACATTTTCAGAACTGAAAGAAATAAACTCTGGAAATTAGCAAGGTTTTAAAATTGTTTATTACTAGAAAATAAAGAAGTTATTATCCATGAAGCCAGTCAAATGCAGAATCCTTCTTACCTCATATTCACCAGTAAGATTGTACATGAGTCAAGCTTTATGTTGTTGGTCAATTAAATTATATTTCTCCATCTCATTGAATAAAAAGGTAAAGTCAACCACTCTCTGAAACATATCGTGCACATAGGAGAAAGATAAAGATACTCCTACATTACACATGACCACACAAAGAGCTCTCAATTACCTTGTTTTATGATCATTAATTATATAAAATTCAGAAAAAAACATACATCATGTGGCCATTAAAGATGTGTATTAACAAACTGAGTAACTTATCAAGCAAAGGGAATCTGATATTTTAATTCAGTTGCAAAAACAAAAAAAATTAACCCTATAATTATTGATAAATGCAATCAACAAGGCAACAATTCTGAGATATTCTTCTTAAGAGTGTACAAGGATGGGGAGCCGGTTGGGTTAAGTTAAGTTGTGCACCCCATGAGCAGAGGCTGTAGTCCTCCAGTCCTTCCTCCTCTATCAACTGTCCTATCCTCTCCTAACAGAGGCATGAACCCTGGTTTGTTTTGGCTGCACACCACAAAGACGCTATAATAGCATATAATAAGCGACGGTAAGAAGATCCTTTCACTTATAAACAAAGACTGGTTCTACTGCTTCAGACTGAAGTATACACACTCGCTCCAGGTTTGATCCCTCTGTCTCACCGAGCTGTCGGTCAGGTTCACACTTACAGCAGCGTAATAGAGGGTGGGTGTGTTTTGGGAAACCTGGCAGAAGAAATCACATCATGTCATTATTTAGTTCCCAATAAAAAATAATATGCAATAAAGATGTGTCTTAAACATGACGTTTACAGTCAACGTGTTTTAGTCACCTCTGCATTTGTCACGGACGGAGCTGGAAGTGTTGCTTGAGAATCTGGGAGTGAAAACAAAACTTCTTTAAAGGGATATTTCAGTGTTTCTGAGTTTTATATCATTAGTAATTGTAGGGGCCACAACAGATGCTGCTCAGCTCGGTCCCTGTAATGAGAAACTGCAGGGGGAAATGGAACACAAGCTAGGCTACCATTTCTCCAGATGGTATCATTTCTGCCATGTAATTTAGCACATTTTGAAAGATTCCATCCCAAGCACTCGTCTCAGTTATGGTGTACGCTCTACTTGTGACTTTATTCAGCACTTAACTTTGACACCAGAAAGTCTGTTTGTTTTTGCAGTATTTGCTGACTCAACACAGACGTGCTCCTCCGCCTGCAGCGCACTGATCAGCTGTTCAGGTCTGCAGCTTCAAAGAGACAAAAATACAACCAAACTTAAAGGTGACATATCATGCAAAATTGACTTTGTATTGGTTCTCTACCTGAAATATGTGTCCCTGGCATGTCTACAAACCCCCCGAGAATGAAAAAAAATCAATTTTGCCCCTGTTCTGATTTCTCCACCTTTCTGTAAATGTGTGTGAAACGAGCCGTTTCAGACTTCTGTGTTTTTGTTACGTAACAACAATATCCGGTCTGTCACGGAGTCAGAGCTCGGAGCTTGTTCAGCCCATAGACTGTATAAAATAATACTGAATCCCTCCTCCATTTTTCGTTACCTGCACAAATGTGTGCTAACAAGGAGCTTAGGAGGGAGGCATGCTAGTTGTAGGCTGTCTTAATAAACACAGAGGTCGGTTTTACTCCCCACGTCTGCAGATTTGAAGATCTAGTGGATGATTTTTATTTATCATGGATAAGTGCTAGCGCTAGTTAGCATAGCCACATAGCTACATGTCGTAGCTGTAGCTGTGTACCAAGACACACGTCTACATACTGACAAATAAAACAACAAGAAACACTAAATCTGTGACCAATCCTTCAGAAAAGGTCCTGCTGCCTTTCTGGCAGAGGTCGGTTTTACTCCCCACGTCTGCAGATTTGAAGATCTAGTGGATGATTTTTATTTATCATGGATAAGGGCTAGCGCTAGTTAGCATAGCCACATAGCTACATGTTCATAGCTGTGTACCAAGACACACGTCGACATACTGATAAATAAAACAACAAGAAACACTAAATCTGTGACCAATCCTTCAGAAAGGTCCTGCTACAGGCGCCTCTCCGTCAGGATCAGATTCTGGATCAGATTCAGAGGGTTGAAGTAACGCGATCTCTGAGCAGCCGTGTATATTCAGCCAACATGTAAACATTAGATCAACGTGCTGGAGAGCCGAGGCACATCCACTTCCTGAGGGGGCGTGGTCAGAGGGAAAATAGAGTGTTCTGAGGAGGACTGAAGAAGAGGGTTTTTCAGGCAGACCAAAATCTGATTTCAAAGTGTTTTTTTGAGCATAAACTTTAAAGACATGTTTTGGGGACCTCTTAGACCAATATATATTGATGAAAAAAGTGTGATATGTCACCTTTAATAATGAGAGATTCTGACCGCGCTGATGTCATGCCGTTTACTGCTGACACATGTGGACAGGTTTATGAGACAGAGTTTACAGGGGAAAAGGTGATTCAAAGCCCTGGAGAAAAAGTGGAGAAACTTCTGAGCTGAGCTGGAGAGCTGGAGAGATCCAGAGTTACCTGGTGGAGCAGGTGTGTAAACTGCGAGCTAATGCTAATGAACTGAGAAAACTATATGCTGTCACAAGAAAGACTTGGTAACAACTATAGACTGTAATGGTAACAACAGTATCTCTGGACTTTTGGGAATTAAGATGAACCAGCGGATCAAACAGGGCTGCAGTCTGTAACGCTCACCAAGCAGAGCCCACTGCCGTACTGAACGCCAAAGTTTGTTTCTGACTTTCTTCAATGTTCAGGAGTTAAATCAGAAAACCAGAAAAGCTAAGTGTTCAGCTCTCTTGTTTTTTTTATTGCACAGTGACCCAACCCATGATTTGCATGAAAATACACTGTGAGCTGCTGAAGGTAAGACTGAGCTAATATAACAAACTCTAAAGCTGTCACTGTGTCCGCCGGGTAATCTTAGGCATTTCAAGCTTCACGTGATGCAGAACTGAGATGCAAAAATATAAAAAATTGACACTATATCAGAGCTGAACATTATAGATTGGATTAGCTGATCAATGCGCTGCAGGCGGACGAGCACGTCTGTGTTGCATCTGTAAATAATGCAAAAACAAACAGGCTTTCTTGCGGCAAAGTGAAGTGCTGAAGAAAATCAAAGTAGAGTGTACACATAAACAGAAGTGAGTGCTCGGTTTGGAGTCTTTTAAAATCTGCTAAATCATGTGGCAGAAATGACACCTTCTGGAGAAATTGTAGCCTAGCTTGCGTTTTATTTCTCCCTGCAGTTTCTCATCACAGGGGCCGAGCTGAGCAGCATCCATTGTGGCTAGTACAATTACTAGAGATATAAAACTCATACAACCCCACTTCAAAAACAGGAAATATCCCTTTATGGCGACACTCATGTTGAGTGAATGCAAACCAAACTGTGAAATAGAAACAGCACAAGTTACCTGCAGATCTGCAGCTGTTCCTCTTTATCATCATGCACACAGAGACAGCCAGCAAAACAACTGACATGGTGGTTAATGTAACAGCTCCACTTAGGAAATCCACTTCATCTGTTGAGTGTCAGACATTAAGAATACAGTTTTTAATTATGTTTTCATTTAGTAAGGGAGGAAAATTTTAGGAAAAGTGACTCACATTTAAGTGCCACCTTGGTCCCATCTCCAAACAGAACGTGTCCACATGAGACCACAGCGCAGTAGTAGGTCCCAGCATGAGACAGATTCAGGTTCTTCATTGGCAAGTTGTAGACACAGGTGTGTGTTTGTGAATCAGGCTTCCTCTCACACTGATCCTTCTTTCCTCCACTGGTGTAAATGAGTCCTGGTTGAGATTCTTCAGAGTCTTTGAACCAGTACACACTGTGTTCTCCATCACAGCTCCCAGTGTGGACGGTACAGTTCAGAGTCACAGAGCCTCCGGGGGTCACAGAGTTAGCTGTTGGCTGCATGATGAAAGAAAGGACACTGGACTCTGAAAAGGAGATTTTAAAGGAAAATGTGTCGTGAAAATAGTAGTTGCAGTGTAAATCATCCACATTATATAACACATGCAAATACCTTTTAAAACCAAATGTATTCCCTCCTGAAACTCAGTGATTGTTATGCTGGTGTGTCCACAGTAATACAAGGCTGAATCTGAGTCCCGCACTTCAGAAATAATCAGATGAAAGGCTCCTTCTCCTGTTTGCACTGAAAAGCGATTGTCGTCTTTAAACTGGTTGTGGAAGTGGTAGGCGTCAAGAAAGTGTTTGTAGAAAGAGGTTATTAATTGCGGTTGCTCTCCTGCCACCTGTTTGTACCAAGACAGATAATTGGAGCTGGAGTCAAAGAAACATTGTAAAGTCACAATTTGTCCGGGGTCAGCGTACTGCAGAACACCATCTGAAACACAGATTATGAAAGACATTATAATGTGAACATCATTTAAAGATGAAGAGAGTCTCTTCTCTGGCGATGAAGTCACAAGTGAACACAAAATAACTTAATTCTGAACATGCAGTGACTTACAGGCTCTACAGAGAAGAATCCACAGCAGATAAAACCCGAGCATGCTTCTCTCTGTGCTGTTCACACTGTGATGGTGCTTTTGGTAATGGGGTCAAAAACAAAACCCACAACGTCGGCGGAAAAATGTCTTTACCTCACTAAAATGATCGGCCCCTTTTATGTGTCATTTCTCGCTCGAAGGGAAGTGAGAAGTTGTGTGGTTTGTTATATTCACTTATTTCATTTTGCAGTTTTAGGTTCAAGGTTCACTTTATTGTCATTCAATCATATTAAAAACATGGAGGAATGAAAAACATTACTCAGGTCCAGTAGCATACAGAATAGATAACAAGCTAAAAATAAATAAATAACTACATAACCTAAAAGCCTTTAGTAAGTACATTTAAACAGTGGTGGACAGAGTAAATTGACTTGAGTACTGCACTTAAGTACATTTTTTAAAAAGTACTTTGAATACTTAAGTATTTTAAAAAGCAAGTACTCCAGGACTTTAACTCAAGTAATAATTTCACATATAAACTTTCACTTGTATTGGAGTAATATTTGACCTGGAGGATCTAGACTTTGACTTCAGTAATGAAGCTGTATACTTTGTCCACCATTGAATTTAAAACATAGTTTAAAGGGAACATATCACGCTTTTTTTCATCAATATATATTGGTCTAAGAGGTCCCCAAAACATGTCTTTAAAGTTTATGCTCAAAAAAACACTTTGAAATCAGATTTTGGTCTGCCTGAAAAGTCCTCTTCTTCATTCCTCATCAGAACACTCTGTTTTCTCTCTGACCACGCCCCCTCAGGAAGTGGATGTGCCTCGGCTCTCCAGCACGTTGATCTAATGTTTACATGTTGGCTGAATATACACGGCTGCTCACAGACCCGCGTTACCTCAACCCTCTGAATCTGATCCTGACGGAGAGGCGCCTGTAGCAGGACCTTTCTGAACGATTGGTCATAGATTTAGGGTTTCTTGTTGTTTTATTTATCAGTATGTAGACGTGTGTCTTGGTACACAGCTACGAACATGTAGCTATGTGGCTATGCTAACTAGCGCTAGCACTTATCCATGATAAATAAAAATCAGCCACTAGATCTTCAAATCTGCAGACGTGGGGAGTAAAACCGACCTCTGCCAGAAAGGCAGCAGGACCTTTTATGAAGGATTGGTCACAGATTTAATGTTTCTTGTTGTTTTATTTGTCAGTATGTCGACGTGTGTCTTGGTACACAGCTACAGCTACAGCTACAGCTACAGCTACAGCTACAGCTACAGCTACAGCTACAGCTACAGCTACAGCTACAGCTACAGCTATGAACATATAGCTATGTGGCTATGCTAATTAGCGCTAGCACTTATCCATGACAAATAAAAATCATCCACTATATCTTCAAATCTGCAGACGTGGGGAGTAAAACCGACCTTTGTGTTTATTAAGACAGCCTACAACTAGCATGCCTCCCTCCTAAGCTCCTTGTTAGCACACATGTGTGCAGGTAATGAAAAACGGAGGAGGGATTCAGTATTATTTTATACAGTCTATGGGCTGAACAAGCTCCGAGCTCTGACTCCTTGACAGACCGGATATTGTTGTGACGTAACAAAAACACTGAAGTCTGAAACGGCTCGTTTCACACACATTTACAGAAAGGTGAAGAAATCAGAACAGGGGCAGAATGGATTTTTTTCATTCTCAGGGGGTTTGTAGACATGCCAGGGAAACATATTTCAGGTAAAGAACCATTAAAAAGTCAATTTTGCATGATATGTCACCTTTAAAAACCAGCATGTTAAAAGAAAGTGCAGTAGTATGTGCAGTCACAGCAGTAAAGTGCAGAGTTCACAAGTCACACAGCTTCTGGGAAGAAGGTACACTTTAGCCTTGATGTGGAACACCTGGAGTATCTGAGTGGAGCTGATAGAGATACTGAGATTTTTAAACGTATACTAAAAACATATTTATTCAGTCTGGCTTTTATGTCGGGTTTAAAATTTGTATTACATACCTTTTACTGTAATATTGTTTTAAATGTTGCTTTAATATTTTAGTAATTTTAACTGTTATCTTATTCTATTTTTATTTATTCATTAATTTTCAACTCTTATCCTTAACCTTTGAAATCTATTTATTTTAACTGTTTGTATTCTTAATTTTGACACTTTAACTTATTTTAATTACACATATTTTATTGTTGGTGTGCATTAGTCTCTATTTTATTTTTTTATTATTTATATTATTATTATTTTCCCCTAATATGTCTTGCCATTGTTTTATTTCTGCTTCTTTCTTGTTTTCAGTTGCTGTAAAGCTCTTTGGGTTGCATTTGATTTGTATGAAAGGTGCTATATAAATAAAGCTTGATTGGTTGATTGATTGATTGATTGATTGATTGATTGATTGATTGATTGATTGATTGATTGATTGATTGATTGATTGATTGATTGATTGATGTTCTGGCTTTGAGGCTGCGCAGCCTTCTGCCGGAGGGGAGGGGGTTGAACAGACCGTGTGCTGGGTGGTTGGGGTCCTCTATAATATAATAATAATAATAATAATAATAATAATAATAATAATAATACGTTTAAAACACAAAAGTACATGACAATGGTTAGGAGAACTAAAATTAGATAAGTAAAAGATAATAATACAAACCATGCAGAAATTAAAAAGTCAGTGATAAGTTAAGAAGTAAAACTTACATTTAACAAAGTGAGTTTTTAAAAGAGGACAAGGATGGGCCTTCCCTGATCTCATCTGGCAGGTCATTCCAGAGTGACAGGGCCCTGACTGCAAGGCCCGGTAACCTCTCAAGGTTCAAGGTTCAAGGTTTCTTTATTATATTAAATGACATGACATGAGGAACCCGCACATGTGTATCGATTATTGTAATTCACTCCTCTTCGGTGTCCCTCACAAATCCCTCCATAAACTTCAACTGGTCCAAAACTCTGCAGCCCGCATCATCACTAGAACCCCCTCCTTTCACCACATCACCCCCATCCTCCAGCAGCTCCACTGGCTACCGGTCAAACTCAGAATCAATTTCAAAATCCTCCTCTACACTTTCAAGGCCGTCCACAACCTCTCCCCCCCGTACCTGTCTGATCTCCTCCACATCGTCACCCCCTCTCGCTCCCTCAGGTCTTCCTCCTCCCTCCACCTCTCTGTGCCCCCCGCCCGTCTCAGCACCATGGGGAGCAGAGCTTTCAGTCGCTCTGCTCCCCAACTCTGGAACTCACTCCCACCAGACATCCGAAACTCTGACTCACTACCCCTCTTCAGATCAAAACTCAAAACCCATCTGTTTGAAGCTGCATTCCCCGCTTAATTTCCACTGCTTCATTTTAACTTGGTGTTACTTTGCTTGTTTTTATTTATCTTATCGTGTTCTTTTATTTATTGTGTTTTTTATCTGTCTGTAAAGCGACCTTGAGTGCTCTGAAAGGCGCTTCTAAATAAAATGTATTATTATTATTATTACTATTGCTGCAACATCTAGACAATGTCCTTTTTACTGAAGCCACTGCTGACTGCTTCAGTATGAACCATAACCAAAAGAAGTACGAGTAATGCTGGAGTCACAAAGAGCTTTCACCCCAACAAACTAAATACATGATCAGTTAATATTATTGTTGTTCATTCTATCACAATATATGATGCGTTACTTGAAAACATGTCTTCAGTATATACGATTAAACCCTTATTCTTCTGCAGTCCTAATTAGCTGTTGTAAATGAGTTGTACACAAAAGTAATTTTAAAATTCCCATTATGCAATGTGATGATATTATGGTAGCTGCTTTTCTGGACTTTGGAAAGACCTACAGAATAGTTACACTGAACTCAAGTGGTAAACTGGGTGGACTGTCCCTTTAAATCAACCTTCAGGCCTCTCTATTCAGTTGATTGTTTGCAGTTTAGCTCTTGGTCATCGGGGGGCAGCAGTCCAACTACTGCTACAGTGTGGTGTGTTTTATGATCCAGAACATGCTGCTGATCTGAGGTTTACAGTGAAGAGGAAAAAATGTGTGTTGAGTTTGTTCAGCCCACATGTCAATATGTGAAGAGGTTACATTGTGGTTAACCAGGAAAGTCTTGTCTTTTATTATCTTCAGAGCCATGCAGCAAAATCAGCATTGCTCCTTTGATGGTTTTTAACAGGGTACACTTTTACTGCAATCTTAAGGAGGATCAGCACTCAGAGTTCTGTATTCTTTATAAGTAATAAACTAATCTTTTAAAAGTGGACACTTTCACCGTCAAAGATTAAATCCTCCGTTTCTTCTCAGAGCGCAAAGAGGTGGAGCGCTGCTGGATGAGAGTTGCGTAATCTGCTGAGTATTTCCTGTGCTTTTCTCAAACCCTGAAGACAGAGATGTGTTTTTAAGTTGCATGAGAAGAAAAGGCCTCTGAGTTCCTGCTCTGGTCAAGCTTACTCATGTCAGGTCTAACCGGAGTGGTTTTGTTGCCCTCCGCTCCTCCTCTGACAGGATGTCAGTGTGGTTTAGTTTGTTTGTTTCAACTGCCTCACAGTAACACCTCTGCTTTGCACCACCTATTCTCATATGTAGATTCTCAACCTGCATGCCCATTACTTTCTCAAAAGCCTGACACCAGTCCCGTTAATGATCTAATCTAAATACTGTAACATGATTGATGCAGCTGACCTGAAGCTGTGAGAGGACACAGAGGAACCTGGAGGAGGAGGAGAAGCATGATGACAGCAAAGGGTCCAGGCGAGCAGTCAGCTTAGCTACTGCTACAACAAGGACTGTTACCTCTGCATGGGGCGTGCACTTAACCACTGAGCTAAACCTGCACTCTGCTTCAGACCTTTTACCGTACCTCACCTCAAAAACAATTAAAAATGACAGATCAAAATACACCTCTGCTGTTTAAAGCATACATAAATCAAATTCTCTGTTTGAGGCATTATTGCAGGATTATAATTTAAACATTTTATGCATATACTAAAACAAAAGAAGCAAGAGCAAACATATCAGAGAGCAGACAAAGAGTGCAGAAGTCATGGTGTTTGAACTCTTGTTCTGAATGAACAGAATCTTCATCCTTCCTCTACTCGTATGATACAAGACTGCGTTTGATTGGCCAGCATGATGTGACGTCCTCCTGAGGAAGCAAGGTCACATGAACACTGCCACCTTCAGTGTTTGTTTTTATTCTCACTCATTCTCACTCAGAACTCATCCTGTTATGATCAGAGTGATGGGGTCTAAATAGTCTCTCAGAGGTTGAATCATTTTCAATATTTTGACTGTTTTTTGTCACACATGGAAAAATGACTGATATTTGATGTACAAATAATGTCAACACTTCAAATGCACTGACTCTCATTGTGCTCCATGACAAGCCAAATACTTCCTCAGCTATGATTAAAACACACACACACACACACACACACACCACAC